>NC_135803.1:118040864-118183222 GCF_964213995.1 Mustelus asterias | reverse complement strand
GAAGGCGAGGGGGAGTGGTAGGAGGGGGAGAGATGGGAGGTGAAGTGTGAGAGGAATAGAGGCGAGAGGAACAGTCGGGCAGGTGGAAGTGTTATGAGAGGGGTAGGGCAGAGGGATGGGGCAGGGGAGAGGGATGGGGCAGGAGAGAGGGTTGGGGCAGAGAGATGGGGCAGGGGAGGGGGATGGGGCAGAGGGATGGGACAGGGGAGAGGGGTGGGGCAGGAGAGAGGGTTGGGGCAGAGGGATGGGCAGGGGAGAGGGGTGGGGCAGAAGGGTGGGGCAGGGGAGCCGAGGGCAGAGGTGGGAGTGGCAGAGGGGGAAGAAGAAGACATAGAAAATAGAAGCAGGAGTAAGTAATTTGGCTTTTTGAGCTGATCATGCCTGATAATCACATTCAATATCCTGATTCCACCTTCCCCCCGCCCCCACTGCCCACCCCCCCTGCCCCCCTGCCCACCCACCCACCCCCACTGCCCACCCCCTCCCCCCCTCCTCCCCCACTGCCCCCCCTCCCCCCCCCACTTCCCCCCTCCACCCCCCCCCCCCCCATATTCCTTGATCTCTTTAGCCCTAAGACCTCTATCTCATTCCATCTTAAAATCACACATCAACAGTGATGAAGTGGAAATGGTCGAGAGCTTCAGGTTTCTTGGTGTCCAGTTCACCAATAACCTGTCCCAGTCCCTCCACACTGACACTATAGTTAAGAAAGCCTACCAACGCCTTTTTCAGAAGCCTATGGAAAGATGACATGTCCGCTACGACTCTCAACAATTTGTACAGACGCACCATCGAAAGCATCCATTCCGGATGTATCAAAGTTTGGTGTGGCTCCTGCTCTTACCAAAGCTGTGAACTCTCTTCCATCTTCTTCCATTCAGAAAAAGATACAAAAGTCTGAGTTCATGTACCAACCGACTCAAGAACAGTTTCTTCCCTGCTGCCATCAAACGTTTGAATGGGCCTATCATATATTAAGCTGATCTTTCTCTGCACCCTAGCTATGACCATAATATTATATTCTGCACCCTGTCCTTCCCCCTATGTACTCTGTGAACGGTATGTTTAGTCTCTATAGCGCGCAAGAAACAATACTTTCACTGTATCCCAATACATGTGACAATAATAAATCAAACCAAAACAATGCTTTGGATCGCAACTACTTTCTGGGGTGGTGAACTCTACAGATTTAGCACTCTGTGTAGGGAAATTTCAGTCCTCAGTCCTAAAAGATTTACCCCTTATCCTCAAACTATGGCACTTAGTTCTGGACTCCCCCACCATTGGGAACATTCTTTCTGAATCTACCCTGTCTAACCCTGTTAGAATTTTGTAAGTTTCTATGAGATTCCCTCGCATCCTTCTAGACTCCAGTGAATATAATGCTGACCAACTTCTCATATGACAGATCTGCCATCCCAGGAGTCATCCTGGTAAACCTTCGCTGCACTCCCTTTATAGCAAGGACATCCTTGGCACATGGTGGCCTGTGGTGTCCCGGTTGCACAGTGGTTAGCACTGCAACGCCAGGGACCTGGGTTCAATTCCCGGCTTGGGTGGAGTTTGCACATTCTCCTCGTGCTGGCATGGGTTTCCTCCAGGTACTGCAGTTTCCTCCCACAGTCCAAAGATGTGCAGGTTAGGTTGATTGGCCAAGCTAAATTGTCAATACAGCAGGGTCAATATGTGGGACTATGGCGATAGAGACTGAATGGGATTGTGGTCAGTGCAGACTCGATGGGCCAAATGGCCTCATTCTGCACTGTAGGGATTCGATGAATTCTATTCTGTGGATTATATCATTCCTCAAATAAGGACACCAAAACTGCACACAATATTCCAGTTGTGGCCTCCCCAATGCCATATGCAATTGTAGTAAAACATTCCTCTTCCTACACTTAAATCCTCTCGCTATGAAGGCCAATGTACCATTTGCCTTCTTTACTGCCTGCTCTACCTGCACACTTACTTTCATCGACTGATGCACGAGGACACCAATGTCTCACTAAATATTCACCTCTCTCAGTTTACCCCCATTCAAATAATAATCTTCCTTCCTATTTTTGCTGTTGAAGTGGATAATCTCACACTTATCCAAATTATATTCAATCTGCCATGCATATGCCCACTCACTCAGCCAACTTTGTACCATCTGCAAATTTAGAGATAAACCCGCTTCCAAATCATTAATACACAAAGTCAATAGTTGGGGTCCTAGCACGGGTCCCTGCGGTACCCCACTTATCACTGCCTGGCAATTGGATAAAGTACCATTTATTCCAATCCTTTGCTTCCTGTATGCTAACCAGCTTTCTATCCATCTCAAGACATCCTCCACAATCTCATCCGCTTAACTTTACATAGTAATCTGCTATGTGAGACCTTGTCAAAAGCCTTCTGGAAATCTAACTAAACCACATTCAGCAGTTTTCCCAGGTCAACTCTACTGGTTACATCCTTAAAGAATTCCAGTAGATTTGTCAAGCATGATTTCACTTCTGTAATTTAGAGTCATAGAGTCATAGAGGTTTACAGCATGGAAACAGGCCCTTTGGCCCAACTTGTCCATGCCGCCTTTTTTTCTAAAGGCCTAAGCTAATCCCAACTGCCTGCATTTAGCCCATATCCCTTTATATCCATCTTATCCATGTAACTATCTAATGCTTTTTAAAAGACAAAATTGTACCCACCTCTATTACTACCTCTGGCAGTTTGTTCCAGATGCTCACCACCCTCTATGTGAAAACATTGCCCCTCTGGACACTTTTGTATCTCTCCCCTCTCACCTTAAACCTATGCCCTCTAGTTTTCGACTCCCCTACTTTTGGGAAAAGATATTGATTATCTAGCTGATCTGTGCCCCTCATTATTTTATAGACCTCTATAATATCACCTCTCAGCCTCCTATGCTCCAGAGAAAAAAGTCCCAGTCTATCCAGCCTCTCCTTATAACCCAAACCATCAAATCCCGGTAGCATCCTAATAAATCTTTTCTGCACTCTTTCTAGTTTAATAGTACCCTTTCTATAATAGGATAACCAGAACTGCACACAGTATTCCAAGTGTGGTCTTACCAATGTCTTGTACAACTTCAACAAGACATCCCAACTCCTGTATTCAATGTTCTGACCGATGAAACCAAGCATGCCGAATGTCTTCTTCACCACTCTGTCCACCTGTGACTCCACTTTCAAGGAGCTATGAACATGTACCCCTAGATCTCTTTGTTCTATAACTCTCCACAACGCCCTATCATTAACTGAGTAAGTCCTGCCCTGGTTCAGTCTACCAAAATGCATCACCTCGCGTTTGTCTAAATTAAACTCCACCTGCCATTCATCAGCCCACTGACCCAATTGATCAAGATCCCGTTGCAATCGGAGATAACTTTCCTCACTGTCCACTATGCCACCAATCTTGGTGTCATCTGCAAACGTACTAACCATGCCTCCTATATTCTCATCCAAATCATTAATATAAATGACAAGTAACAATGAATCCAGCACTGATCCTTGAGGCACACCACTGGTCGCAGGCCTCCAGTTTGAAAAACAACCCTCTACAACCACCCTCTGGCTTCTGTCAAGAACTTGCTGTCTGTGTTGATATGTGCGATCTTCTTGGAGATCCTCTCCACTTGGAGCCGGCAGTTTGCGGTGTCAATGGCAGTCATGATGTGGAGATGCCAGCGTTGGACTGGGGTAAACTGTATCCTCACTGGGGTAAGACTGATGTATTTCTTACTGTGTTTACCCCAGTCCAACACTGGCATCTCCACATCATTTCTGTCAAGAAGCCAATTTTGTATCCATTTAGATATCTCACCCCGGATCCCGTGAGATTTAACCTGATGCAACAACCTACAATGCGGTACCTTGTCAAAGGCCTTGTTAAAGTCCATGTAGACAACATCAACTGCACTGCCCTCATCTACCTTCTTGGTTACCCCTTGAAAAAACTCAATCAAATTTGTGAGACATGATTTTCCACTCACAAAGCCATGCTGACTGTCCCGAATCAGTCCTTGCGTCTCTAAATGCCTGTAGATTCTGTCTCTCAAAATACTTTCCAACAACTTACCCACCACACATGTGAGGCTCACTGGCCTGCAGTTCCGAGGCTTTTCCCTGCAGCCCTTTTTAAACAAAGGCACAACATTTGCCACTCTCCAATCTTCAGGCACCTCACCCGTGACTATCAGTGATTTAAATATCTCGGCTAGGGGACCCACAATCTCCTCCCTAGCCTCCCACAATGTCCTGGGATACACTTTATCAGGTCCCGGGGATTAATCTACCTTGATGCGCTTTAAGACTTCCAGCACCTCCTTCTCTGTAATATGTACACTCCTCAAGACGTCACTATTTATTTCCCCAAGTTCCCTAACATCCACGATTTTCTCAATAGTAAATACTGAGAAATATTCATTTAGGATCTCACCCATCTCTTATGGATCCGCACATAGATGACCTTTTTGATCCTTAAGAGGCCCTACTGTCTCCCTTGTTACTCTTTTGCTCTTTATGTATTTGTAGAAGCTCTTTGGATTCTCCTTTGCCTTATCTGCCAAAACAAGCTTGTGTCCCCTTTTTACCCTCCTGATTTCTCTCTTAGCTCTACTCCTACACCCCCTATACTCTTCAAGGGATTCACTTGATCCCAGCTGCCTATGCATGTCATGTGCCTTTTCTTGCTGACTTTGTCTGAATATACCACTGCTTTCCAAATGCTGTGCTATGAAATCCTTGATTGGATTCGAGCAAGTCCCCAGTACTGATGTTAAGCTCACAGGTCTATAGTTCCCTGTTTTCTCTCTACCTCCCTTTTGAATAGCAGGCTTACATTAGCTATTCTCCAACCAGAGTCCAAAGAATTTTGGAAAATGATCAACAATGGATCTGTTTTTAGACACTTCCTTAAATACACTGGGATGAAGGTTATTAGGCCCCGAAGATTTATCCGCCTTCAATCCCATTAATTTCCCCAAACCATTTCTCTACTAAGACTGATTTCCTCCAGCTTCTCTCTAAAACTTGTTTCTCGGAATTTCCAATACAATTTTCATGTCTACCTTTGTGAAAACAAAAGCAAATTTAGTTCCTCAGCCATTTCTTTGTTCCCCATTATGAATCCCCCCATTTCTGCCTGTAAGAAGCATACATTCGTTTTTGTCAATCTTTTTCTCTTTACATACCTGGAGAAACTTTTACAGTCAATTTTTATGTTCCCTGCTATCTTACTTTCAAACTCAATGTTCCCCATCTCAATCCCTTGGTCTGCATTCACTAAATTTTAAACTGCTCCCAATCCTCAGGTCTGTTTCTCTTGCCAATTTGTATGCTTCTTCTCTGAATCTAATCCTATCGCTAATTTCCCTTGTGTGGTGAACCATCGTTGGTTCCCACTAGATAGTACTGAACCAGGGTCTGGCCAGTACTACAAGTATGTATATATGTTGCTGTTGGGGTTAGGGATGGGTTGTTCTACTTGTTGCTGTTGGGGTTAGGGTTGGGCTGCTACACCTTGTATTATAGTTATTGTGGTACATCCCAGTCGGGCTCCGCCTCCTGGGAGAGGTATAAAGGTCTCTGCTCTGTCTGGGACCCCTCAGTCTGGGATCGTGTATAGAATTAGTAGCTGCATTGTTACAGCAAATAAAAGCCTTTATTTCCTGAGCTTCTCAAGCCACGTGTGTGATAACGCGCATCAATTTTATTTGCTGTAAATCAACTCTCGTCGAAAAAAAAAACGATGTAGAGAGAGTATGGAGCAGATACTGAAGCCTGAACGCCTTACACTAGATCCACGTGCGGTGGGCACCTCTAACACCTTCGACCACTGGTTGAAATGTTTTGAGGACTACCTGGCAGCCTCCGCAGCGGTCACCACAGATGATGACAGACTCCGGGTCCTCCATGCAAGGGTAAGCGACACCGTCTACCTCGCGATCCGTGCGGCCACCGACTACACAAAGGCCCTCGAGCTTCTTAAGAAGCGTTATATTAAACCGCCCAACGAAATACACGCTCGTTACCTCTTAGCCACTCGACGACGGCAGTCCGGCGAAACGATGGAGGAATACGCGAACGAGGTCCTACAGCTAGCCAGGGGCTGTAACTGCAAAGCAGTGTCGGCAGAGCAGAATATGAACGACCTCGCTCGAGATGCGTTTGTGGCAGGAGTCGGATCATCTTACATCCGACTCAAACTACTGGAGAAAGGTAATCTTGACCTCACCCAGGCAATAGAACTAGCGGAGATGCTGGAGACGGCCTCCAAAAGCCTAGTATTGTATCCTGAAGACCACGTGGAGACAACGTGGCAGGAGCAGTCGCTGATCCCTCCTCGTCCCTCGGGTTCGAAATGCTGCGTGATGGCGTGCTTACACTCGGGCCAGACGACGGCAGCAGCTCCGGGCGGCCCGCGGTGTTACTTCTGTGGGAGAGCGAAGCATACTCGGCAACGGTGTCCCACTAAAGCTGTGTTGTGCTCCGCCTGCGGTAGGAAGGGGCACTATTCGAAAGTATGCCGATCTAAATCTGCTTCTTGGAACAGCAGTGCGGCCTGCGATTCCTCAGAGCCCAGTTCTTCGTCGTCGACATCGTCATCTTTAACCTTGGTGTTGTGAGACTTCTTACTGTACAGGGGAGGTCCCAGAGGATTGGAGAATAGCCAATGTTGTTCCTTTGTTTAAGAAGGGTAGAAAGAATAATCCAGGTAATTACAGGCCGGTGAGCCTTACATCAGTGGTAAGGAAATTATTGGAGAGGATTCTTTGAGACAGGATTTACTCCCACTTGGAAATAACTGGATGTATTAGCGAGAGGCGACATGGTTTTGTGAAGGGGAGGTCGTGTCTCACTAACTTGATTGAGTTTTCCAAGGAAGAGATGAAGATGATTGATGAGGGTAGGGCAGTGGATGTTGTCTATATGGACTTCAGTAAGGCCTTTGATAAGGTCCCTCATTGCAGACTGGTGCAGAAGGTGAAGTCGCATGGGATCAGAGATGAGCTGGCAAGGCGGATACAGAACTGTCTCAGAAGTCAGAGGGTAGCAGTGGAAGAGTGCATTTCTGAATGGAGGGCTGTTGCAAGTGGCAAGTGACTCACCTGAAGAAGGGGCTTGGGGCTCCGAAAGCTTGTGTGGCTTTTGCAACCAAATAAACCTGTTGGACTTTAACCTGGTGTTGTTAAACCTCTTACTGTGTTTACCCCAGTCCAACGCCGGCATCTCCACAGCAAGTGGCGTTCCTCAGGGATCAGTGCTGGGACCTTTGCTGTTTGTAATATATATAAATGATTTGGAGGAAAATGTAACTGGTTTGATTAGTAAGTTTGCGGACGACACAAAGGTTGGTGGATTTGCGGATAACGATGAGAACCATCAGAGGATACAGCAAGATATAGATCGGTTGGAGACTTGGGCGTAGAGATGACAGATAGAGTTTAATCTGGACAAATGTGAGGTAATGCATTTTGGAAGGTCTAATATAGATAGGAAATATACAGTAAAAGGCAAAACCCTCAACAGCATTGATAGGCAGAGTGATTTGGGTGTACAGGTACACAGGTCACTGAAAGTGGCAATGCAGGTGGAGAAGTTAGTCAAGAAGGCATACAGCATGTTTGCCTTCATCAGTCAGGGCATTGAGTTTAAAAATTGGCAAGTCATGTTGCAGATTTATAGAACCTTTGTTAGGCCGCATTTGGAATTCTGGTCGCCACACTACCAGAAGGATGTGGAGGCTTTGGAGAGGGTACAGAAAAGATTTACCCGGATATTGCCTGGTATGGAGGGCATTAGCTATGACCAGAGGTTGGAGAAAGTTGGTTTGTTCTCACCTGAACGACAGAGGTTGAGGGGCGACCTGATAAAAGTCTACAAGATTATGAAGGGCGTGGACAGACTGGATAGTCAGGAGCTTTTTCCCAGAGTGGAAGAGTCAATTACTAGGGGGCACAGGTTTAAGTTGCGAGGGGCAAGGTTTGAAGGAAATGTACGAGGCAAGTTTTTTACACAGAGGGTGGTGGGTTCCTGGAACTTGCTGCCGGAGGAGATACAATAGTGACTTTTAAGGGGCGTCTTGACAAAGGCATGAATATGATGGGAATGGAGGGATATGGTCCCCGGAAGGGCAGGGGGTTTTAATTCAGTTGGGCAGCATGGTCAGTGCAGACTTGGAGGGCCAAAGGGCCTGTTCCTGTGCTGTAATTTTCTTTCTTCTTTGTTCTTTGTTCCTCCTCTTTTGTACTGTGACTAATTTGACCCACCCAATCAACATGCAGATTAATGTCACTCAAAATCACAGATGCTCCTTTATCACATGCATTTCTGATTTACTGTCTAATGCTATTCCCAACATTACCTCTACGTTAGGTGGTCTATATTCCATCCCTACAAATGTTTTTTGCCCCTTAACTCAACCCAACTGTGGTAAGCCCCCGGAGGTCGGGACAACTAATGTTCCCAGTAGGGATAAATAAATGATTTGTATTGGGAGGACACAAATCAGAATTTGTATTTAATACAAAAATCAGGAACATGGTAAGCAACCTGAGGGAGACTTAGGTTAGCAGATTCAGAAGATGAATGTTGGATTAAATTGAATACAGAGTAATGTGAAATTTGACATTTGTAGTGAATTGTCAGTGTTTGTCATCATTATTCTTCTGAATGTAACTGTAATTTCAAGATTTAATGCACGGACAGATGCATCCTGAAGTTGCAGTCTGTCTTTCACTGCTCCACCACAGGCTGAACATGTTAGGTCTGTCCGACCATCTGAAAAAGCCAGAGGAAATATGGTAAACACTTGAAGATCAATTCTGAGTGAAACTCAACTTCAGAATATACCATCTGGATTTCATGTCTTTCAGACAACAACCGACAGAGACCATTGATCAATTCATAAGTAGATGCCAAGACAAGGGACGTTTTGGCAGCAGAGCTGTCCAACAGAATAAATCAAGCTTGTAATAGCATTTACCCCAACAGAAGCATTCCAAAAATACTTCTTGGACCAAGCCAAAGGCTACCCCAAAGAAGCATTACAATAAAGCAAACACAAAGCCGGACCACTGGGTAGACATGAATTGTCCATCATTGGCATAATAGCCAATGCAGACCAGCCTATTGGGCAATGCAATCTCTTACATGCACCCAGACCTTGCCCAATTGTTAATGCTGGACACAAGGTATGTGACATCAGAAGACGTTGGAAGCATCAATGCAGGAAGCAAAGGCTTAAATGAGTGGTTTGATATCATGAGATATCACAACCAAAGGCCAGACTGGCACAACATCCCAACCAACAAAGAGTGCGTATCAAATAGCACCAAGACAAAATCCACAAAATATCCAGCTAAGCTACATGGTCAGATGATGACAATAGCCAAACTATCAACACACGGAGCATGGATGGAGGCCATTAGGTCATGTAGAGGCTGGTGTTTCAGAGAAAGGAAAGAATCCAGTGGTCTGAACCATGACAGGATGAGGGTGAAAATTATGTCTGGATGTCTCATTCCTCAGAATTATTTCAGTGATGTTCTGGTAACTGAGACACTTCAGTGTTACTGAGACCAATCGCTCTGGGCAATACTTCTTGAAAATTGACCCTGTGTGATATGGATAATACTTCTGTCCGCTTGTTTTCACCCCACAGATGAGCCATTCACCAGAGACAGAAGCTGACAACCCTCCTTTGACAACAAAGCAGGACATCTCACAAGATGTACTCATGGCACACCCTGGGCCTGATTTTACCAAACCTTCATGCCCGACCGTGGTAAAGTTGGGTGTCAGGCCTTTAACGCGATCTGCACCTGAATCCGAGCAGATCGTGGCTTTATCGACACCTGATTCGGGCGCGGGTCCGGCTCGCGCCCGAATCGGGCGGCCCGATGATTTAAATGTATTTGCATGCATTTAAATCGACTTAATGAACCACACGCCCAACTCTACCGCCAAATCCCACTTTACCGTCTTCTGGCCCGATCCGCATCCGCGCTGTAATCGACCTACCGAATAAAAGTCTGAAGTCACCGTTGCAGCCTCCGAAGAGCGGGGTCAGAGACTGCAACGGCTCTCTGACCCAGGTCATCCTCTGGTCGGGGGGGGGGGGAGGGGGGTGGGAGGAGGAGAGGAGGTGTGACGCCTCATCCCCCCTGGGGACGGGGGGGTGGGGGGAGAGGGGGTGTGACGTCTCATCCTCTGGGGTGGAGTGGGAGGGGAGGGGGTGTGACGTCTCATCCTCTCGGGTGGGGGGGGGGGGGGGGGCGGGGGCGTGTGGGAGGGGAAGGGGTGTGACTTATCATCCTCTGGTTGGGGGGGTTCCGCTGCCTGTCTGCGGCCGATCCCTCCTGCCGGAGTGGACGTGCGGCCATGCCATCCCACAAAACCTTCAGGATGAAACGATTCCTCGCTAAGAAGATGAAGCAGAACCGGCCGATTCCACAGTGGATCCGCATGAAAACCGGCTACAAGATCAGTACAAGTCCAAGAGGAGACACTGGAGAAGGACCAAGCTGGGCCTGTAAAGGGAAATACCATCACTGGTGCACTACCAGCCACAGCCATCTCTCCCGCTGTCTTGCCCCTGCAGGGAAGAGTAATCTTTGGCTGGTAGTGTACCAGTGATGGTGTGTCCCTTTACAGGCCCAGCTTGGTCCTTCTCCAGTGTCTCCTCTTGGACTTGTACTGATCTTGTAGCCGGTTTTCATGCGGGTCCACTGTGGAATCGGCCGGTTCTGCTTCATCTTCTTAGCGAGGAATCGCTTCATCCTGAAGGTTTTGTGGGATGGCATGGCCGCACGTCCACTCGGCAGGAGGGATCGGCTGCAGACAGGCAGTGGAACCCCCCTGACCAGAGGATGAGACGTCACATCCCCTCTCCTCCCCCCCAACACGTGATGATCGGTCACACCCCCTCCCCTCCCAACCGCGACCCCCCCCCCACCCCCCGACCAGAGGATGATCTGGGTCCCGCCACCCCCCCTCCTCCTCCTCCTCCCCCCCCCCCCCTTTCTGCTTTTTCTTTCTTTCGTGCCTGGGTGCGCTCTGTCAGATTTTTTTCGAACTGTGCATGCGCAGTTCAGTGCTCCGATCGGTCCGCCAGTGCTAAGCCCCGCCCACAGCGCAGATCGGGCCGGAGCCGGCAGAATGCGTATGGGCGCGCTGGAAAGAGGATTCCAGGCGCGGATCTATTTGACGCCTGGATTCGGCACTTCGACTCAAAATGGTAAAATCCCCCCCCCCGCTCTCTCAGCACCGAGAACCAGCACAGATTCCGGCACATTGATGGGCATTACCACATCAGATGAGTTGGTAGTGCACAACATTGAGGGCACATCATGTTCACTGGCGCAGATGTTGGAGGCCCTCCCTGCTGGTCCTGATCAACCTGTGCCTGCACAAGGGTGATGCCTGCAACCACCTGGGCTCCTCTTTCTTTGCCCCCCTGTCCTCCTCCTCAGAGGAGGTGCTCGCTGCTAAATAGACTATACCCATCCACAGAGATGCAAATTGGACTGACCCCTGTACAGAGGGTAACAGAGAAACCAAAATCTCCGGTGTCAGAGGATGCATTACATCATCATACAGTATTTCATACAGTAAGTCACATGCCTGACTTAAGTGCACCCGCCGGGGACACATAAAATTCTGTCCTATGAAGCCAATGATCACTAGCCCACATTAATGCAAGGACCAGACTTTGGCCATAATTCATGATATTGTCAAGACAATGGCGAAAGACAGCAAGGAGCATCTTTAGAAGCCATGTGCTCACAATGCGGATGATCAGCCAACAATTTGAGCAGTACAATTTGAACCAAATACATCTACCCATTCCAAACATGCATGCCTCTTTGTCCTGTGGAACCACAGCAGACAAGTGCAGACAAAGCTCCCCACTCATCGATACTCCTCGGAACCCCTGATACACTAATCACAAAACAGGGGAAGATGAAAGATGCACGTGATTGGCATGCAGACAATGAGTTATCCAACCTGAACACTGGACAGAAAATATGAGTACAACACCCCGCTGATGACATCTGGAATCCAGCAGAAATTGTCAGCATATACCCAGAACTAAGAATATATCAAGCACAAACACCAAATGGCATGATGGTGTAACGAAACAAATCAGAAAGTCTAAGACACACCACAACACCTCTAGCCAGCATTCTGAAAATGTACAGCATCCTCCAGCAAAGATCACCATAAGTCTGGATGGATAGGCAAATTGCTGGTATGTTTCAGAGGCTTGTAAATTTATTGCTTTGTAGAATGGTGTACTTAGGCATAAATTTACTTTTTGCTAGGTTTATCACGGGATTGGCTTGTTCTAAGCAGTCAAACAGTTCCTTTAGGTGGTGCAAATGCACTTCACAACTCTGGCTGAATACCACCAAATCATCATTGTTTACGGCACAGTGACTGAATCCTCAAGTCACCTGGTTTGAGAGCAGCTGAAAGGGGGCGTTCTTTATCCCACATGGCGTAAGCTTGAATTGATAAAGTCCTTGTGGCATCACAAACACAGGGATTTCCTTTGCCCTCTCAGTTTAAGATATTTGCCAATAGCCCTTTAGCAAGTGTATCTTAGTGATGATCTTCCCAGAAAATTATTACAAAATCAACTCTTCTTTTTTCCTTTGCAGTCTTACAAGAAGTTGATTGCTTTCTTCTTCATTGTCTAAATTAATTGAATTTTCAGATTGTCCAATGCCTTGACAGTCTTTGATATGTTGAAGTAGAAACTTTCCTGCTTCTTGACTGTGATAGAAAAACTCAACAAAGTTAGTTTCGACAAAATAACAAGCCTTTATTTACGAAAAGACTGCATGCAGTTTTGGCTGAAACTTGGGTTCAGAGAGCAATTATTACAACTTGCTAATTCCTCCCCAAGTCCGCGATTATACAAAGAATCAGTTCAGTATTTATACGTAATCATTATCAGTTTTTGTGACCGGAGCATATTCAGGAATTCGATTAGTAATAGAATCATAAGCAATATCATTAATCATGTTTCAACTTGCTGACCTCCCAGAACTCGCTGTCCCATGATTCATACCCTTATCTTGTCCTTTGATGGAACAGAGGAAGGTCGGTGACCCCTTCCTCCCTGACCGTATCTTGTTTTATTTACTCATACAGCCTTATTAACTCTTACAAGGGTCTGGCATTTTGAAATAGCTTTGGTCAACCGTTCTTTATATTGTAACAAATAGTTGACCAATTTTCCCAGCATGCTACTGCTTAGTTCATACGATTCCACAGATATAGCAGTTCATGATCCAGCTGTGACAGTCTTCCCAAAATTTGAAAATCATTCCTCTTAAGAAGCTTCTTCCCAGAATCCGCTGAGGCAGCAACAAGTTCTCAGAGCGTCCTGAGTTCTTTTCTTCTAGTCCCACGAGAAGATCGATTCTTTTCAGCCTTCTCTTTTGGATCAGTCTTTCGTCGAAAAGTCTTTGTCGTACTTGCAGTTCAGTCATTCTGAAACCATGCTGATAAAATGTCCTATTCTGCAGATTATGATGTCGTTCCAGTTGCAGAAGGAAGATTTCATATAGAGTCATAGAGGTTTACAGCATGGAAACAGGCCCTTCGGCCCAACTTGTCCATGCTGCCATTTCTTTTTGAAGCCCTAAGCTAATCCCAATTGCCCGCATTTGGCCCATATCCCTCTATACCCATTGTACCCATGTAACTATCTAAATGCTTTTTAAAAGACAAAATTGTATCCGCCTCTACTACTACCTCTGGCAGCTTGTTCCAGACACTCACCACCCTCTGTGTGAAAAAATTGCCCCTCTGGACACTTTTGTATCTCTCCCCTCTTACCTTAAACCTATGCCCTCTAGTTTTAGACTCCCCTACCTTTGGGAAAAGATATTGACTATCTAACTGATCTATGCCTATCATTATTTTATAGACTCTATAAGATCATCCCTCAGCCTCCGACGCTCCAGAGAAAAAGTCCCAGTCTATCCAGCCTCTCCTTATAACTCAATCCATCAAGTCCCGGTAGCATCCTAGTAAATCTTTTCTGCACTCTTTCTAGTTTAATAATATCCTTTCTATAACAGGGTGACCAGAATTGCACACAGTATTCCAAGTGTGGCCTTACCAATGTCTTGTACAACTTCAACAAGACATTCCAACTCCTATATTCAATGTTCTGACCGATGAAACCAAACATGCCGAATGCCTTCTTCACCACTCTGTCCACCTGTGACTCCACTTTCAAGGAGCTATGAATATATACCCCTAGATCTCTTTGTTCTGTAACTCTCCCCAATGCCCTACTATTAACTGAGTAAGTCCTGCCCTGGTTCAATCTACCAAAATGCATCACTTCGCATTTGTCTAAATTAAACTCCATCTGCCATTCGTCAGCCCACTGGCTCAATTGATCAAGATCCCGTTGCAATTAGAGATAACTTTCTTCACTGTTCGCTATGCCACCAATCTTGGTGTCATCTGCAAACTTACTAACTATGCCTCCTATATTCTCATCCAAATTATTAATATAAATGACAAATAATAATGGACCCAGCACTGATCCCTGAGGCACACCACTGGTCACAGGCCTCCAGCTTGAAAACAACTCTCTACAACCACTCTCTGGCTTCTGTCAAGAAGCCAATTTTGTATCCATTTAGATACCTCACCCTGGATCCCGTGAGATTTAACCTTATGCAACAACCTACCATGTGGTACCTTGTCAAAGGCCTTTTTAAAGTCCATGTAGACAACATCAACTGCACTGCCCTCATCTACCTTTTGGTTACCCCTTCAAAAAGCTCAATCAAATTTATGAGACATGATTTTCCACTCACAAAGCCATGCTGACTGTCCCTAATCAGTCCTTGCGTCTCTAAATGCCTGTAGATTCTGTCTCTCAAAATACCTTCCAACAATTTACCCACTACAGATGTGGTAGGTAAACAGATATCTCCAAGCTGTCTTCCCTAAGGGCCTAGAATACTGTGGGAGATTGAATCCCCCAGCATTGTGATTTGGAGTGGGGTGAGGGGGTTGTTGGGGGAGGGGAGAGTCAGAATTGGAGTTGAGTAGGATGTAGTTATGAAAAGGGAGTGACAGAAATGCAATGTAAATGGTTAAAGACAAAGGCCGTAACTTTCCAGCTATACACACTGACAGGATCTTTTTCAGGGAGGCCAGAGAATCCTGCCCATAGTTTCATGTTGTTGTTAAAAAGTAGGATAGCATAATTGGGAAGGGGGTAGTATAACTAGTATAACTGGAAAAAGGCCAAATTTGATGAAATGAGAAGGGATCTGGGAAGTGTGGATTGGCACAGGCTGTTCTCTGGTAAGGATGTAAATGGAAAGTGGGAGGCCTTCAAACGAGAAATTTTGAGAGTGCAGAGTTTGTATGTTCCTGTCAGGATTAAAGGCAAAGTAAATAGGAATAAGGAACCTTGGTTCTCGAGGGAGATTGTAACACTGATTAAGAGGAAGAGAGAGTTGTATGAAATGTAGGCAGCAAGGAACACATCAGATGCTCGAGGAGTATAAAAAGTGCAAGAAGCTACTTAAGAGGGAAATCAGGAGGGCTAAAAGAAGACATGAGGTTGCTTTGGCAGAAGGAAAATCCAAAGAGCTTCTATAGGTATGTTAGGAGCAAAAGGATAGTGAGGGATAAAATTGGTCCTCTTGAAGACCAGAGTGGTAGACTGTGTATGGAACCAAAAGAGATGGGGGAGATACTAAATGGTTTTTTTGCATCCGTATTTACTGAGGAAACGGGCATGGAGTCTACGGAAATAGGGCAAACTGGTAGGGAGGCCATGGAAGCTTTACAGATTAAAAGGGAGGAGGTGCTCGCTGTCTTGAGGCAAATCAGAGTGGATAAATCCCCAGGACCGGACAGGGTATTCCCACGGACCTTGAGGGAAGCTAGTGTTGAACTTGCAGGGGCCCTGGCAGACATATTTAAAATGTCAGTATTCACGGGGGCGGTGCCGGATGATTGGAGGGTGGCTCATGTTGTTCCGTTGTTTAAAAAAGGTTCCAAAAGAAATCCGGGAAATTCTCGGCCAGTAAGTTTGACGTCGGTGGTGGGCAAGTTATTGGAAGGTGTGATAAGGGATAGGATCTACAAATATTTGGATAGACAGGGACTTATTAGGGAGAGTCAACATGGCTTTGTGCGTGGTAGGTCATGTTTGACCAATCTATTAGAGTTTTTCGAGGAGGTTACCAGGAAAGTGGATGAAGGGAAGGCGGTGGATGTTGTCTACCTGGATTTCAGCAAGGCCTTTGACAAGGTCCCTCATGGGAGGTTAGTTAGGAAGGTTCAGTCACTAGGTATACATGGGGAGGTAGTAAATTGGATTAGACACTGGCTCAATGGAAGAAGCCAGAGAGTGGTTGTGGAGGATTGCTTCTCTGAGTGGAGGCCTGTGACTAGTGGTGTGCCGCAGGGATCGGTGTTGGGTCCATTGTTGTTTGTCATCTATAGCAATGATCTGGATGATAATGTGGTAAATTGGATCAGCAAGTTTGCTGATGATACAAAGATTGGAGGTGTAGTGGACAGTGAGGAAGGTTTTCAAAGCTTGCAGAGGGATTTGGACCAACTAGAAAAATGGGCTGAAAAATGGCAAACGGAGTTTAATGCGGACAAGTGTGAGATATTGCACTTTGGAGGGACAAACCAAAGAAGAACGTACAGGGTAAATGGTAGGACTCTGAAGAGTGCAGTTGAACAGAGGGATCTGGGAATACAGGTAGAGAATTCCCTAAAAGTGACGTCACAGGTGGATAGGGTCGTAAAGAGTGCCTTTGGTACATTGGCCTTTATAAATCGGAGTATCGAGTATAAAAGTTGGAGTGTTATGGTAAGGTTATATAAGGCATTGGTGAGGCCGAATTTGGAGTATTGTGTACAGTTTTGGTCACCTAGTTACAGGAAGGATGTAAATAAGATTGAAAGAGTGCAGAGAAGGTTCACAAGGATGTTGCCGGGACTTGAGAAGCTGAGTTACAGAGAGAGATTGAATAGGTTGGGACTTTATTCCCTGGAGCGTAGAAGATTGAGGGGAGATTTGATAGAGGTGTATAAGATTTTGATGGGTATAGATAGAGTGAATGCAAGCAGGCTTTTTCCGCTGAGGCTAGGGGAGAAAAAGACCAGAGGGCATGGGTTAAGGGTGAAAGGAGAAAAGTTTAAAGGGAATATTAGGGGGGGCTTCTTCACGCAGAGAGTGGTGGGAGTGTGGAATGAGCTGCCGGATAAAGTGGTAAATGCGGGGTCACTTTTAACATTTAAGAAAAACTTGGACGGGTTCATGGATGAGAGGGGTGTGGAGGGATATGGTCCAAGTGCAGGTCAGTGGGACTAGGCATAAAATGGTTCGGCACAGACAAGAAGGGCCAAAAGGCCTGTTTCTGAGCTGTAATTTTCTATGGTTCTCTGGTTCTAAAGGGTTAACAGATGGGATATGCAAATGTATGACATAGATGATGATGTGCCACTGACACTAATCAGTCATATGTTAGACTCTCAAGAGAGAGGTTGGAATCATGCCTAAGAACTACATGCTGACTCTGTAACCTGTTTAGAAGTGGTGCGAGGAAACAAGTGCTAAGCAAATATCAGAGTATGTCTACAGCCAAACACCCATTCTAAAGTTTCTAAGTGTCTTCTGAAGGCCAGAATAATGGAAGATAATGGGATAGGTGTGCTCCTCACCTCATGTTAGCCTGTCACTTGCCAGTTGATGTCACCTCACCCTAGTGTTACTTGAGAAAGGTGCCCAGGATAAACAAGCAAGCTGGAAATATCTATTATGTTATCTTGCCTTCATAGTGAGTATGTATGGGTACATGGAGGACTGTGCATATCCACTGCCTCAAGCTGGGATCTAATATAGTGCACAGAACAGTTGGCATTGAGTGGATGGGGATATAGCACAAATGATATATAAGCTAGAATAAAAGAATGTTAAAAAACAGCAAAAAGTATGCATACATCTATTCAATAAGTTGCGCCTTGCTGAACAAATACCTTGGTTCGGGGAAGATATATTTGAAGACAGGACCAATTCACAGTAAAGATTTTGCAGAGTTGATATTTGCACATGGAGATCAGAGTTGAACAGACTTTTGGTCCACACTGACCTTCAATTGCCAGTACAAGCAGGGTATTAGCATCATATTTACTTTGATCTTTCAGATAATCCACTTAATCTTCTCTTTTGTTTCCTTTTCATCTTGTGTGATTTAGAATCTGATCGTTTATCAGCTGTGTCAGTTAGTTCAACCATCACTGAACACATAAAGGTCTGTAGCAAGCAGTTGAAGATTGATGATTACCACAAAACAGTGCTTCTTGGTAGAACAAACTTCTCTGGGGTGATTTTAACTCTAGATGTCTTGTGGGAATTGCACAGGTAGGCAGTCAGAATCAGCTAGATGACTCACTTGATTAGAGCATACAGCTATCCTGTTGTCTTCTATTTCAACCTGCACTTCTAAGCTAGGTGACAAGAAACAAGCAGAGTTGTACTTTAAGGATAAGATTGGGGTCCAACGATATAATTATGTCTTGACTGCAATTTTAACTGTGGCCAGAGAAGATGCATGGCTAAGTGAGTACTGTGGGAATAGAATCCAGGATCAGAAAGGGCTAACTGAAGGCATTTTCTTATCACATCTTGTGGGGTACCATAAGGAATGTTTCAACCTCTCTTGTCTTCAGCTACTCACGTTGTCTCCCACAGGAGTTCTCCCAAAACCATACCCTTGCAGCTTACATTATTGGCAGCGACCTTTGGCCTCCTTCCACCTGCAATTTCCCCACTCATTTTGGATGGGCGGGTGGCTGGACACATGAAGAATGGGCTGCAAGAGTTAAAACTGCTGGATCACACATTGCCAAGGTCAGGAGGATCTGGTGCTCATGAGATTCCACTCGTTCCCTGCCACTCACCACTCACATACCCGATTCTCACTCCCAATTTAAACTATTTGCATTCTAATGAAATAGACTCTCTCTTTATTTACCACTGTCTCCTTCTAATATATTTTTTGTTTTCTCTTTCTTCTGGAATGATTTTCTGTCTTCTGCTTACTTACACTGAATAAGTACAACTGGTCAAGAACAGAACCCACCTCTATATCTTTTTATTCATTCATGGGAAATGGGCGTCTGCGTTTATTGCCCATCACTCGTTGCTCTTGAGAAGGTGGTGGTGAACTGAGTTCTTGAACACTGATACAACTTGCCAGGCCATTTCAAAGGGCAGTTGAGAGTCAACTACATTGCTGTACTCTGGAGTCACATATAGGCTAGACCAGGTAAGGACGGTAGATTTCCTTCCCGAAAGGACATTAGTGAACCAGATGGGTTTTTCCGACAATTGACAATGGTTTCATAGTCATCAGTAGATTCTTAATTCCAGATTTAAAAAATTTCATTTAGCTGTTCCAAAATGAAATGCGGAATAATGAAAGAAATGTTCTCAATGGGCAGGAATTTAAAGGAGGTTCCAAACTTATAGAGAAACTTATTGTTCACATATCAGAATCTTTTAAATCAATTTTAACACATCTTTTGTAGATAATGGTATGGTCCCTTTTGTGATTTGTTAGGTAATGTTCAAATTGCTGCGCATGATTATGATATCAGAATGCATTTAGTTTGAGGAAAACAGGACTTGAAAGTTCCTAAAAAGGCAACAGTATAGATTTGTTGTCTCACCAAAATATTCTTACGCATTTCCTCTGACGGCAAAATGTCAGCACTGATGCTCTCTCCTCATTATCAACTCATTTGATAGAAGAGTGAGATGCAATAGTGTCATCCTGGAAAAAGCAAAATGCCAGTGAAATTTCCAGCTATGAAATTTAAAGATGAAATCTGAAGATCTGATACACCGTCTCATTAACAGTTCTTTTGTTCATAGATTTTTGGATGTCAAAATAATATCCCTTATTCAAATGAGGGCTCACGTATCAACATTGAATGTGATGGATAACCAATATATTGAACTAATTATAATAGCCATAATAAGTTACAGTGAGTGACCACAGCTGATTGGTAGACCTGTTGACTGCCTGGGAAGCACGAGCTGAAAAGTGAATAAAGGGATTCTATTTGCTTATTAGCTTGAATATAGGGAGGGCTGACGAGAAGGAACAACGATCTTGATTGTTTAATGTCATATAATATATTATGGTATAGATGCTTCAAAATAGAAGAACAGTGTTATCTCTGGAAGGAATTAACAGTTTGATGGTCTGTCTGTTTACACAGAAAACATATTTTTGTGCTGAATAATCAAGGTACAATGAAGATTTATGCTTCAGACATATCAGCTAAATGGAGAGAGGGAAATCTGAATTTCTACCATTTCTATTGTATTGACTGATCATCTGTATTATGTGAATAAAGTTTGTTTCATGCACTATCTCATGTTCACTTCATGTGTGCTGCCATCAGAACAGCGTGAAGAACTTTGCTGTATCAAACAACAATGACTTTTCAAGGAACTCCTGACCTTGAGGAAACCTTTCCTTGTTCTGTTGTGTCAGGAATAATTTTATGGAAAACCAGAACTGAAACGCGACATTCATCCATAAAATGAGACCACGATTATAGACAATAGATGTTCTGCAAGAATGTCTCGTAGGAATTTTATGCATTCTTTCCAAATATTCCCTCAAAGGGCACCAATATGTTGATTCGTAGGGCATCTTTTTCTAGAAATACTTTTAAAAGTGCATGCTCATTATTTGTAAGCTACTTTCTTGCTTCACGATTGATAGAATTTACATAAGAAAAACATTTTGGATCAATTTATGCGATTATTTTTACTACCCTACCATCAGTTAAGTACTTTAAGCAAGAAGGGTGAAGAAATAAAAGGAAAGAGTATGGCTATTTCTGAGAATGTGTTTGCAGCTGAAGTATTAACTCGTTTTTTTCTCCCACATCTTGAGTGCTTCCAGCATGTTGGCCCCCATTTTTTGATAGTAATGAAAGCAAAACAGTGTTCATCATCACCATCATCATCACTGAAACTGACAGCAACTTGTAGAGTCCTCACATGTGCAGAATGCAGAAATCTGGAAATTTCTATCAGTGATTTGACACTTCTCCATTGTTGCGGTACCCCAGACAGCAATCACTGGGAAATCGTTGACTTGAAAATAACTCGCATTCTTCTACTGTTAGTCTTGCTGTTAGTACCCTTGAAAAAGCTATATCTTTTGAATTAGATGTAATTGGGTTTGTAATGGTTTGTAACTTAATAATGACTACTAAATGCATTTGCTGACAGTGGTGTGATGAGGAGGCATTGATTTGTCACCAGATTTCAACTGTTGCCAGGAAAGTGGTAAACCACAGGACAAGAGTTGCTCGATCATTGAAGGTAGCTTTCTTCAAGTTATTGATGAGCACCATTCCTTTGCTGGTGACTGCAAGATCCAGCTCAATCTGTTTTTCTTTCAGATTTCCAACATTTGTAGGCCTAGTTTCTCTCTTTATTCCATCCAATCTTCCAATTTATCCTTTGCCATTACTCCCCTCCATCTCTTTCATTATTTCTCTTTGTGGCATTATTCCACTACCAATTTCCCACAATGTAAAAGTAAGCAAATTCAGTACTCCAAACCAAAATGAAATATTGACACTGAGCAGTTCCATACTTTCACTTGGTCCCTCAACCTCCACCTGTGAGGTCCATAAAGATCAAGAGGTTTCTTACATTCGCATGTCTAACCACAACTGCTGCTTTTGCAGTTGGATTTTTGATCACTCCATGAGAAAATATTGCAAAGAAATAGCTGGTCATGGGAAGATTTGTCTCAATTCCACATCAGTTAATGGAACCCCATGCCTGGGAAACAAATCATCTCCTCTAGATGAACAAGCCTTATCACAAAATTGTGGCCATAGTGCCCACATGCACATGGATCTCACACGATGCCTGGTGTGTAGATTCAGCAGCACAGATGTTAATTCCAAATCCCAGATCACAAGTGAAACTGAATCAGCAATACACAGTTTGATTGTGACCTTATTGAATTGTTGATTTGTTATTGGCTTTGGTCATTATGACATCCATGCCTGAGCTGGCCCAGCTGATGAGCCTCCCAAGATGAAAGAAAAAGTACATTTGCCTATGTGCAATGGTGCATGAGGAAAGTGTACAATGTACATTAAATACTTGTTTTTAGATTTTGTATTTTACATCTAAATTATGGGAAGAATTTTGTAAACAGACAGATGATAATTCATAAAAATATTCATTGAAATAAATATGTTTAAACATAATCAAGGTTATTTAGCTCATTGCTTTATACTTAATGTAGCATATTTTAAAAGGCTTTTATCACAACTTGCTAATTAAATGCTTAAAAAGGAATAAGAATGCATTTTTTAAAATATAGTATATTCATAAGTCAAACATCAATTTAGCAGATATAAAAATATCTAGAAATGTTATTTTCTTCACTAGCTCAAACTCATGTGGAAAATGTAGTGGGATAAACCTATATAAAGGTTATCTCAGCATTCTCAAAGTATGTCCCAAATACTTGGCATATATTTCACTTTTTGAGCATTTCATCAAAACTTATTGACCTGAGCCTCAGGAACTGCCTTGTTGCTATTCTTCATGTTCTTATCAGTGCCGAGTGGCTTTTCTTTCCAGTCCAAAAGAGATTTACAGCAACAATTCCAGGGATAAGGAATCACAGAAAGCGCAGTCAAAGGAGTAAGTGTTAAAGAAGTAGAAACAGACAAATTTCAGTGAAAATAAAGGATATTACAAAAAGGCAAAAAATATATGCAAAGAAAGGAATTGATGGAGAGAAAACCGTGGAAAAAACATATAAAAATCTGGATATCAAAGAGTGACATAAAGATATTTTCAGAATAATAGCTGCTAGAGATAGAAAAAGGATATGGGAAATGTATGGACAATCAAAGTGGAGTAACCTTCAAGAAAGGATGAAATCAAAGAGAGGTGGAGCTAATATACTGACTTAAGAATGAAGAAAACCCAAGAACAGGCACCGTGGCAAAGGGATGTGGCGGCTGATGTTTCGCAATAAAGAAAATGAAGAGATGAGCAATGAAGGAAGCATCTAGAGCAAATGAAGTTTAGGACAATAAATTAATCATATTCATTGTAACTGGTCATCAGTTACTTCCTGCAGGAAAGTGTATGACCATTATTTGTGCCTGGTTTGGTCCCAGAGCACTGGAGCAGTTACATTTAATTGGCATTGTGTCTTCTGTTCAAAGTTTATATTATTAAATGTAGTCTTCAGGTGCATTGAGGCTTTGTGTTCTTTTCCAATAAATCTTGGCAGCACTCTCTGCTGGCAAAAACAGACAACGCTGTAAGTCCTCAGGTCAGGCAGCATGTGTGGAGAGAGAAACACAGTTAGCAGGCGGAATTTAAGTGCCATAAAGGTGAAAATACTGGAGCGATCCGCATCGTCCTTCAGGCATGGTCCAGACTGCAATCGTCCCACACTCATTTGTTTTTGGGAGAGTGGTAACTACAAATCAAGGAATGACAACTGCCAGTTGGGCACTGCCCGTGTGCAAGGGGCAGTACCAAGGGATGGGGCCTGAGTGGGATTGGGGTCTAACGGACAGCAATGATGTGGGGGGGAGGGGGGGGGCGCTATGATGGGGGGACTATGACGGGGCAGTGGTGGAGACTATGCATGGGGTAGAGCATGAAGGGAACATGATGGGGATCATAATGGGGGACCTGATGCCCCAATGCCAGCGGTCTGTGCCAAGGACGGGCACAGAGCGCTGAGTGCTTTGCAGCCGGGATCACTGACGTGTTTATGCCCCCGCCCCAGCCCATCCCACCCAGAACAGGTGCGCAACTCACCACTCATCTTCACATTGAGGATACCTTCTGTTGTGTTAGGTGGCGTTACCATGTGCTAAATGGGATAGACTTTGAACAGATTTAGCAACTCAATTCTGGGCAACCATGAGGCACTCTGTGCCTGTTTTTTTCACAAAACTAGTGCACTGCCCAAGACTGTTTCCACTTTTCTTTTGCCCAATCCACCTCTAACCATTCAGAGTGGACATGTATCTTTTACCTGAGATGGCAATACTTTAAAAGGGCGCAATCTGACCTGCTATTCATGCCAACGCTACCGCTGCTGCGAGCTTGGAGAATTTGGCGCCCAGCCAAATATCCTTTTACTGCAGCTGGATGGCAAAACCCCGCCAGTATGAATGGTAGTAAGATTCCGGCCTTTCCTCAAGTATAATTGTCTCTCATTTTAAACAAAGATCTAAAGGCTAACTATGTAGCATTTGGATAATCAAGGCATTAATAGCAAGTACATTTGATACTCTCTGAAGCAGCCATGTCTTCTGTTGTATCCATGTACATATTAACACTCCACAACACTAATTTTGTCAGACTGGAAAAATCAGATCTGCTGTCACCAGTGGCAACATCAGGGAGGATTGAGTTTGCCAAAATTAGCATGACCAAGCCTCAAGCCTTAATTTTCAAACAGCCCCCTATACATAGATGAGGCAGGCCTCTTCGTACAGTTAATTGAGATCGGATGAGGCATTTTTCAAAGAACTGCTGCTTTCAGGGGAAGGAGCTGCTTTTCTTTTCAATTAACGTCGCTACATAAGGACAGCCACATCATGAGGAGGTATGAATGATACCTGCTTTCAAAATATGCTCAATGAAGACAGTGGAAAGGCTTCCTTTCTCCAGATGAATCATTAAAATCATTTTGAAGAAGGCACAGCAATGAAAGTGGAGCAAGAGGCCACCCTTTAGTTAAATTACTGACACAAATTGCATGAGTGAATGTTGTAGATCATATTAAAGCAGTTGGATCTCAAAGCAAATATCGAAGAATTTCAGTTGCATCAGCAGTGGCAAGTTGAATTGCCTAACTTGGTACACATTTAACCAAAGAAGATTAGGTGCAAATCCAAATATTGAGCTTCTGCACACTTAGAAGATAACATCCAAAGCCTGGAGTTAATCTTTGTCCCTTTGTACACACACTTGCATTGCCCAAGAGCTGCAGGGCACAATTAAAGCGGAGGACACAAATATTTCGCTTCTAATAGTTTAGAGTTCAGCGCAAAATGTGGTCTGTCACCACAAGCATACATATTTCTTTGCAACGTTGTGACAAGAGCAAGGAAGTTGACTGTTACAAGGTGGTGTTTGAACCTTTTAAACAATTTCTATCTTCATAAATTTTGTATGCTTCTAAGCAGCACACAGGCACAAAGTATAGGCAGAGCTTTTTTTGATCTGAACTCCATTTGCCCTAAACAATTCTTTAATTCTCCTCATGTTTTCGCCTTCACAAGCTGTCAAATCCTTGGTGCAAATGGCAACGTGGGCAAAATCACGCAAGAGTCCAGAAATGTGAATCTCACCAGCGAGATCTCAATACTCAATTGTCCCCACACTATCGCCATTGACGTAACCAGGCTTCCGCCCAGGAAGGTCGGGATCCTCATTGAAGTCATTATCATCCAGATGGGCAGTCCCATCGTAACTTCCTCATGGGTGGCACAATGGCATAGTGGTTAGCACTGCTGCCTCACAGCGCCAGGGACCTGGGTTCGATTCCTGGCTCGGGTCACTGTCTGTGTGGAGTTTGCATGGTCTCCCTGTGTCTGCGTGCATTTCCTTTGGGTGCTCCGGTTTCCTCCCACAGTCCAAAGATGTGCAGGTTAAGTTGATTAGCCATGTTAAATCACCACTTAGTGTCCGGGAAACTAGCAGGGTAAATATGTGGCGCTATGCGGATAGGGTCTGGGTGGGATTGTGGTCACTGCAGACTTGATGGGCCAAATGGCCTCCTTCTGCACTATAGGGATTCTATAATTCAATGTCCGACTTCGGTATCACATTGAATGTGATGTCACTCCGGCATGGTTCACAACAGCTTTTTAATAACGGGAACCTGGTGACCTCACCACCACTGGGGATATTGGAGCTAAGTGCAAAGGTTGCCACTACCCACCAAGGAGTCAATTGGGAAAGATGGCACCAGAGAGCCATGTATGGGGAGCCAGCTAATGGTAAAGAGCGTGGTAATGCTTGGTGTGGGTTTGGGGGTGTCACAGAGGCCAACCCCACAGTGGGATACTGGGTGTTTGGAGGGGGAGTCCAGAGGGCTGGGGTAATGTGAAGGGGAGGAAAGTGTTCAGAAAAAAACTAGGTAAATATTAGAAATGAGGTATACTTTTAAGTGGGTTTAATGTAGTGTTTCTGTATAAGAAAAGGTAAAGCTATAGTTAGATTCCTCCTGGGAAAAGGTGTTTGTATGTGTGGGCTTTTTGGTTTCAATTCAAACTGTGTTTAGAGGTTATGGTGTGAAGAGTAAATAAAAGCTAGCTGAAACATGAGGAACTGGCGGCCCTTTTAAGGTAGGAATGTTTTTGAGTTTTGTTTTAGTTGAATTCATTTGCAGTTGGACGCCGAGGAGTGAACATCTCTCAACTCTGCCAGAAGAAAGGCGTGATGTGGAGATGCCAGCGTTGGCGGACAGGACAAGGGGGCTTAAAACAGGCAGACTTCCCAAAAAAACAGATACAATCCAGACAACCAGGCAATTAAAACAGAAAGAATGCCTGAGGAAGACTGTGGAGAACAGAAAGAAGTCTCACAACACCAGATTAAAGTCCAACAGGTTTATTTCAAATCATGAGCGGCACGGCAGCACAGTGGTTAGCATTGCTGCTTCACAGCTCCAGGGACCTGGGTTCGATTCCCGGCTTGGGTCACTGTCTGTGTGGAGTTTGCACGTTCTCCCCGTGTCTGCGTGGGTTTCCTCCGGGTGCTCCGGTTTCCTCCCACAGTCCAAAGATGTGCGGGTTAGGTTGATTGGCCATGCTAAAATTGCCCCTTAGGTGTCCTGAGATGCGTAGATTAGAGGGATTAGTGGGTAAAATATGTAGGGATATGGGGGTAGGGCCTGGGTGGGATTGTGGTCGGTGCAGACTCGATGGGCTGAATGGCCTCTTTCTGTACTGTCGGGTTTCTATGATTTCTATGAGCTTTTGGAGCTTCTCCTTCATCAGGTGAGTGGACCATTGTTCACAGCAAACTATCCAGCCTGCAGGAGAAAAGTCCACTCACCTGATGCAGAAGCAGCACTCCGAAAGCTCATGATACCAAATAAACATGTTGGGCTTTAACCTGGTGCTGTGAGATTTCTTACTGTGCCCACCGCAGTCAAACACCGGCATCTCTACATTATGAATTGAACAGAGACCAAGAAGCTGAGCAAAGTACAACTCAAGAGAAGTCAGGGGGAAAGCAGATAAAGTGATCTCAGTTAAAGAGGTAGCTGCAGTAACCAGATTTAAAGTGAGAGAGCTTTCTTCAGAGGTAAATCAAAAGTTTGATGCCATCCTAATACAGTCTGAGAATTCAAAGTTAAAGCAATTGCGAAGAATTTGTGCAACAGTCAAGACAAAAAAATCCTGAATTGGTAGATGGAAAACCTGAATGTTGGATTCCTTGTTAAATGTGGAGGGGAAGCTTTTTTTTTGCAAATAATAGTTTGGAAATCCTGGAGACTTTTATTTTAAATACAAACAGCTGAGGGAAAGCATTGTTTAAAGATGATTTGAAAGTGTGCCCTTTTAAAAGTGGAATTTGCAATCCACTTGTGTGGAATCCAGAGTGCAGGGAGACAAGGTGGCTTACGGTATAAAAATCATCTGGGAGAATTCTGAGAAGAAATCCATAGACATTCACTTGGGTTCAGAGTGGAAGGTGTTTCTAATCACAGTCGGAGTACGGCGACTAGGGGATTTTCACAGTAACTTCATTGCAATGTTAATGTAAGCCTACTTGTGACACTAATTAATAAACTTTAAACTTTATAGTGGGTTTCTGACCTGGCAAGCATGATCTTTGCTCTCATGGCCCCATATTAAAGCTTGCATGATCAGTCATTACATCATTGGCAGCCTCCCGGCCCCCAACCTTGAGGCTCCGACCGGCCTTTACAAGTAGGCTTACATTAACACTACAGTGAAATTACTGTGAAAATCCCCTAGTCGCCGGTGCCTGTTCGGATACACTGAGGGAGAATTTTGGCATGGCCAGTGCACCAAACCAGCATGTCTTACGGACTGTGGGAAGAAACTGGAGTACCTGAAGGAAACTCATGCAAACACAAGGAGAACGTGCAGACTCTACACAGGCAGTGACCCAAGCCGGGAATTGAACCCGGGTCCCTGGTGCTGTTAAGCAGCAGTGCTAGCAACTGTGTCACTGTGCCATGCCTAGCTTTGACAGATGAATCAATTATGCTCACTTACTCATTTCTGATGTGTGCCACTGGCACTGATGGCCAATCCCGACTTAACCCTTTGCACGATGAGCTCCCCATTTAGTTAAAACCAAGGCTTGCCTTCAGCATTCACTGAGAGGGTGAGCAGATGTGTTATATTCCAGATGACGCCTGCGTCAACATGTGACTCCCCGAACGCAGAGGCAGAACAAAGAGGAAAGGGGTGGCAGGGCCAGCTCAGCTGCCAGAGGCTGGGCACAGAGAGCGGCCACTTAGAGGCATCATCATCGGCCCCAAGTGCAATGACGGCGGCTGATTTCCCTGGAGAATGGTGAGAACCAGTTTGAAATAGGTTTTAAAGTTAATAATGGGGGTAAGGATGTTAATTGCCAAGGTTGGCTGGGTTGAGAGTGGGTGTAAAGTAATGATATTAAAATCTTAAACATAACCACTTCCGACCCACCAACTTACAATTTTAATGGAGCAGGGAGAGTGTGCTGTGGGAGAGGCGGCCAGTTGACCCACTTTCAGTAGGCAGGTCAGTCAGTGAAAGCTCTTAAAGTGCTGCATACTTCCATTTTAACATTTTCATTTTATTTTTAGCCCAAGAACACCGGGTAACTCAGAGATTAGGAAACAAGTCATGTAAAAGGAGGCGAGAAAGATTAGGTCTATGAGGTGAATGTCTGCTAAAGGAGCAGGAGTTTTCCTGTCCACCCCTACACACAAACTTCATTACAGACCCATCCAAACCTTCCCTATTTCCAAACTTCACTCAACCCTCCGCATCCTTGATCCCCCACAATACTCCCAATCTCTGACTCCCACACATACGTCATGGTGGCACAGTGGTTAGCACTGCTGCCTCACAGCATCAGGGACCTGGGTTAACTTCCCAGCTTGGGTCACTACCTGTGCGGAGTCTGCACGTTCTCCCCGTGTCTGCGTGGGTTTCCTCTGGGTGCTCCGGTTTCCTCCTACAGTCCGAAAGACGTACTGGTTAAGTGCATTGGCCATGCTAAATTCTCTCAGTGTACCCAAACAGACATTGGAGTGTGGCGACTAGGGGATTTTCTCAGTAACTTCATTGCAGTGTTAATGTAAGTCTACTTGTGACTCTAATAAAGAAACACTCCCCACAACTGACTGATGTTACCTTCATCCTCCACCCCTGTGATTTTTAAACTATATGGCACCTTCCCTTCTGATACTTTTCTATCTAACTGGCAACTAATTTTAAAATCAGGTTGGCTGTTATACTCATAAAGTCAGGTTGTAAAGGATAGAACTGGAGCCAATTTTTACACACTTTTATAAGCTTTTATTCAAGGAAATACACATTGCAAACCTAATCATGGCAGTTTCAATATGTTCCTCTTTATAAAGACACAAAGGAATCACCATTTAATACCCATCACTGGCATATAATTAAACATAATTAATATACAATTTGAGTATTGCTGAAAAAAAAGAGCTGAAGTTTTTCATCTCGCATCCATCAGAACAGAATCACAAGAATAGCAAATCTCAAAAGAGAACAATTTATACTATATGAGAGAGGATGCTGATTTTAAAATTTAAAGTTTAAAGATTGTTTGGCAAGTGGACTCTGTCAATATTCAATTGTCATTAGCTGATGTCAGGTGGGAAAACATGTCACAAAGTGTAAAAAATGCTAAAAAGGTGGATAACGGGGAACATGTATATGTCGTGCACTTAAATTTCTAATCAAATCAAATTTAGTAGACAAAATAAGATCTCGTAAGGTAAGATGTTAGAATGGAGAAAGGATTGGTTAGCTAGCAGGAAGCATCAAGTAGGGATAATTGGATCATTTTTGGGTTCATAGAATCACTGAATCCCTATAGTGCAGAAGGAGGCCATGTGGCTCATCATGTCTGCACCTCCTCTTTGACAGAGCATTTAACCCAGCCCCAACCTCCTTCCCTGTCCCCGTAACCCCACATATTTACCCCGCTAATTCCCCTTATCTGCACACCTTGAGACCCGAAGGGACAATTTAACATGGCCAATCCACCTAACCTTCACATCTTTGGACTGTGGGAGAAACCAGAGCACCTGGAGGAAACCCACGCAGACACGGGGAGAACATGTAAACACCACACAGACAGTCACCAAAGGCTAGAATCGAACCCTAGGTCCCTGGCTCTGTCAGGCAGCTGTGCTAACAACTGTGCCACCGTGCTGCTGCCAAGTTGGCAAGCGATAATGCATGGAGTGCCACAGGGATCAGTGCTGGGGCTTCAATTATTTACAACCTGCATTGACAACTTGGATGAAGGGACTGCTATATGGTAGATAAATTTACCAATGACACAAAGATGGGAAAATAAATCGTGAGTCACAAAAAGTTAATATTCAGGTACAGCAAGTGATTGGGAAGGCAAATGGAATATGCCATTTATTGCAAGGAGTAAATTTATGGAAGTGTTGCTGCAGCTGTACAGGGCCTTAGTTGGACTGCAGTGGGAGTATGTGTACAGTTTTGATCTGAAAGGGTATAACTGTATTAGAAGCAGTTTAGGGAAGGTGCACTCGACTGATTCCTGGCATTAATCATAGAATGTCCAAAATATAACATAAAAGGAGTTAGTTTGTAAGGAATGGCTGAACAGCTTTGGTATATACCCTTTGGGGTTTAGAGTACTGAGAGATTATTTTATTCAAACATACAAGATTCTGAGGGGGCTTGACAGGGTGGAAGTTGGGAGGACTTATCCCTTTTAGAGTCTAGAATCAGAAGGCACAGTTTAATAATTAGAGGTCTCCCATTTAAGACTGAGCTGAGAAGAATTTTTTTTAGGTTAGGTGTATTGACCGGAACAGGCGCCGGACTGAGGCGACTCGGGGAATTTCACAGTAACTTCATTGCAGTGTTAATGCAAGCCTTACTTGTGACTAATAAACTTTACTTTTCCTCTCGGAGCGTGGTTAATCTGTGGAAATCTCTTCGCAAGACAGCAGTGGAGGTTGGGTCATGGAATATATTCATGATTGAGCTAGATAGATTTTTGATCAACAAGAAAGTCAAGTGTTATGGGAGGCAGAGAGGAAAGTGGAGTTGAGGCCATAATCAGATCAGCCATGATCTTATCAAATGGTGGAGTAGGATCAAGGGGCTGAATGGTCTCCTCCTGCTTCTAATTCTTGCTTTTAATTTCAACAGAACATAAAAGAAACACATAATTTCAACTTTTTCTATCTGGAAATCCTCCCCAGCTCCAATTTCTCCATGGCCCTGAGTAAGCATGAGAGCTATTGTGTCTGTTAGTTCTGTATAAAAGAACAATCAAAGCTATAATTTGAATCTGCATTCTTATTTGCTTGCAAGTTCCTAAGATTACTACTCTCAAATAACCTTGGCATGTTCTGTCAGAAGGTTGGAAAGGCTCCTTCCTTAGCACTAATGGGTAAAGATTTCTTATTCAATAGAAAGGATGAGTTAGGAATATCAAAATCAAGCCATGAATGTTTGCTTGGAAAATACATTCACTTAGTCATGAGTATTCACTTAATAATTCGACAATCGATGTATTGTTACATAAGATTACAAGTTTTGCATAAGCACAATTGAAAAGAAAAACAGCTTTCATGAGAATTACTTGGATGACATCCACAATGTTATTACTTAATTTAAACTTTGAATACTGTAAACTGAAAGCATATAGGATCAGTGAACAAGCCTATTGAGCTATTCTGACAGTTGGACAAAGGCTAATTCTTTTCTGCCGATAGCAAGGATTTTACAAACCTATAAAAACATACATAGCAGTGAGAAGTCTTATGCCTCAATGTTAACCACCCCCGTGGCAAAATTCATAGAAACTAGGAACAGGAATAGGCCATTCGGCCCTTCAAGCCTGCTTCGCCATCCAATATGATCATGGCTGATCCTCTATCTCAATGCCACCATATTCCCGCTTTCTCCCCATATATCTTTATGCCATTAAAATCTTTTAAAAAATCTACCTCTTTCTTGAATACATTCAGTGAAGTGGCTTCCGTAGCCCTCTGTGATAGAAATTCTACAGGATCACTACTCTTTGAGTGAAGAAATTTCTCCTCACCTCAGTCCTAAATGGTCTACCCAGTAACCTGAGACTGTTTCCCCTGATTCTAGATTCCCCACCAGGGAAAACATCCTCTCTGCATCTAGTTTGTCCAGTCCTGTTAGAATTTTATCCATTTCAATCAGATTTCCTCTCATCCTGTGATGCACCATCAATCGAGCAAAGACTAGTTTGTATGCAAGAACAAATAGGCTTTTATTAGCAAAAGACTTGGAGCACACCCATGCCGATGAACTGGTCCAGACTGAGGCAGCGGGGTGGGGAGCAGTTGCCTTTATACCTGGACCAGGGGGGGAGGAGTCTCGGGTAGCCCCGGCAGTGGTGTGTCCAGGAATGTCACATATACAGGTAATAAGCTAACAGTGGTTTACCACATTCTGCTAACATTCCAGTGATTACAGGCCAATCGAACCAAGCTCTCCTCATAGGACAGTTGTGGTCAAAAATTGAAACCACTCAAGTCTGTAAGTTGCAGTAACAGAGACTTTATTCAGAGATATAGCCCTACTCCTAATCTTGTCTGACTTTTACCAAGGCTGTGTAATATATTTATATCTTCTGGTTATAAAAAAACACTAACGCCGGAATTCTAGCGCCGTGCCCACCATAGAATCAGAGCAGGTGAGGAGTGGACAATGGAAATGTTCGTTGACCTCAGGCAGGATTTACTGGTCTCGAGTCAAGCGAGGCCATAAAATCCCGTCCTAAACCTCACAGACATACACACATAAATCAGTTAAACCATAAACACAATGCGGGCGGTTTTCTGGGCTCACTCACTCTCAGTCACGATTTACGATGGAGAATCGGGAGTCAGTGGGGAAGTGGGTTTTGCACCTGTGACTAAACTCACTGCGACCCTCTCAGGCCGCGCTGCCAGCGCTGATTGGGCTCCCGGCGGGAAGCCTATTAATATGCAAATAGACACATTTAAATACAATTAGTGGACTTGCAGCCCGAGTCAAAATGCCCTGGCATGTTGAACCTTGAGGGTCATGGAAGCCTAACCAATGCCTCAGCAATGAGAGGCATCCTCCCCCTCCCCCCACTCCCCGCCACCACCCCCCCCCCTCCCCCCCCGACCCCATACCCCTGCCACAGCACACTGGCATGAGGTTGATCCAATCCGACACCTTACTCATCCCCCTTCCCCCTCAGACTCCCAATCAAGGCCCCGCCCCTCTCAGATCCCCATGACTCAGGCACTTTCCCCTCCCCCAGTCCCCCCACTCAGGCCCCCTTCCCCCTCAGATCATCCACACAGGCTCTCTTTCCCCTCAGACCCCCCCGCTCAGCCTCCCTTCTGGCCAAGCACCTTGACAGTGCCATCAGTGCTGGCACCCTGGCACTGATATCCTAGCCTGACACCTTGGGCCCAGAGGGGACCCGAGGAGGCAAGTCCTTGGCTATTTGCCCCTCTGCTGCTGCCAGACTGCAGAGGAAGGGTCCCTCAAGGGTCCTGGGAGTTGGGTGGGTGCAAGGCTGTGGCTGGGGGTTGACCTCTCCACTCTCCGCCAAGATGGAGGGTCATGGTTGGACCACCCTTTCTAGCCCTGACAGATCTGAAGATCACCCCTGGCATGGTGATTTCAGTCAGCCCTGTGATCAATTTCTGCATTCCTGCTTGTTAACTGTGCAAATTCTGAAGTGACCAGTTAACTTTAACTTCCATGCAACCCATCCCCCCCAATCACCTGGCAGGACTTTCAATCGTTGCAGCACTGCATTCTGCAGCAGAAATGTTCTTTTCTATCTGTCAGAAGCTGCAGGTAAGGTCACACTGCTTTGAAGTCCTCTGACAATTTCACCTGGGGCATTGGTGGGAGAGGGAGTTCCATTCAGCACAGCTGTATACTCTGCCCCAATGTGTGCATGATGTGGAGATGCCGGCGTTGGACTGGGGTAAACACAGTAAGAAGTCTCACAACACCAGGTTAAAGTCCAACAGATTTATTTGGTAGCAAATACCATAAGCTTTCGGAGCACAGCTCCTTCGTGCAATGTGTGCACACAGCTTTCATTTGAAGTTGCTGCAGCTTCTCAGCAAACAAAAATCATTGAAACCCTCTCCATTGCACTTGAAGCTTTAGATCTGTAACATGTTCAAATTGCAATGCCTTGCAAAAGTTTCAGTTATCAGATCAAAGAAAATGATTTCCCTTCATGGCTAACGACACCTCATTGATCCTTACCTCAATGTAGAGTCTACAGCCTTTTGTTTCACTTCCTCTTTGAAGTGACCTGCAAAAACTCCAGTAGATTTGTTGAGCATAATTTGGCTTTCATAAACCCATGCTAGCTTTCTACAACCCCATTAATGCTTTTTAAATGTTCAATTATCATTGGCTCTAGCATCTTCCCCACTACTGATGTCAGGTTAACTGATCTGTAATTCTTCCTTTTTTGCTCTCCCTCCCTTTTTAAATAATGGGGTTACATTTGTCACCCTCCAATCTGCAGTCTATAGAATTTAGGAAAATGACAACCAATGCATCCAATATTTCCAGGGCCACTTCTTCGAATACTCTGAGATATAGATTGTCAGGCGCTGGTGATTTGTCAACCTAAAACCCCATTAATTTTCCCAGCACCATTTTCTTACCAATTCTGATTTTCTTCAGTTCTGCCTTCTCACGAGACCCTTTGTTTCCTAATATCAGTGAGAGGTTATTGTTCCCCTCATTAATGAAGACAGAACCAAAGTATGGGCCTGATTTTACCATTTCGAGTCTAAGGGCGGGATCCGGGCGTAAAACGGATCCGAGCCCGAAATCCTCCTTCCAGCGCGCCCATACGCTTTTTGCCAGCTCCGGTCTGATCCGCACTGTGGGCGGGGCTTAGCGCTGCCGGAATGATTGGAGCTGTGAACTGCGCATGCGCAGTTCTAAAAAAATCTGAAGCAGCGCGCCCGGGCGCGAAAGAAAAAAACAGCAGAGATAGCGGGCTCTCTGACGCAGACCATCTGGGGTGGGGCGGGGGGGGGGAGTGAGAGGAGGAGAGGAGGCGGGACCCAGATCACCCTCTGGAGGGGGGGGGGGGTGGGATGGGAGGGGGAGTGACATGCCATCCTCTGGGGGCGGGGGGGGGGGGTCTGTGCCAGTCTGCGGGGAGAGAGGGGGCAGGGGTTCCGTGCCAGTCTGCGGCTGATCCTCCTCCCCACCAGAGGAATGAATCCATCCGCTGGAACCCCATTCCCCCTCCCTTCCCACCGATCGGCCGCAGACTGGCACGGAATCCCCCCCCAGAGGATGACACATCACTCCCCCTCTCATCCCACCCACCCCCAGAGGATGACACATCACTCCCCCTCTCATCCCACCCACCCCCAGAGGATGACACGTCACTCCCCCTCTCATCCCACCTCCCCCGCCTCCCCCCCCCACCAGAGGATGAGATGTCACTCCCCCCTCCTTCTCCCATCCCTCCCCCCCAGAGGGCGATCTGTGTCCCGTCCCCTCTCCTCCCACCCCACCCGCCCCCCAGAGGGTGATCTGGGTCCTGCCCCCTCCATCCTCCCCCCCCCAACCAGAGATCCATCAGGGAAAGGCAGAGGAAGGCCAGGAAGGTGCTGCAGGATCTCGATGGACTACAGGTCGGAAGGATGGTGGAGGGAGACAAGCGATCGAGGTAGAACAAAGAACAATACAGCACAGGAACAGGCCCTTCGGCCCTCCAAGCCTGCGCCTCTCATGTGCCCAACTAGACCATTCGTTTGTATCCCTCTATTCCCAGTCTGTTCATGTGGCTATCTAGATAAGTCTTAAATGATCCCAGCGTGTCTGCCTCCATCACCTGGCTTGGCAGTGTATTCCAGGCCCCCACCACCCTCTGTGTAAAATACATCCCCCTGACATCTGTGTTGAACCTTGTCCCCCCTCACCTTGAACCCGTGACCCCTTGTGTTCGTCAGCTCCGACCTGGGAAAAAGCTTCCCACTGTTCACCCAATCTATGCCCTTCATCATTTTATACACCTCCATTAGGTCGCCCCTTTCCAGGGAGAACAACCCCAGTTTACTCAATCTCTCCTCATAGCTAAGACCCTCCATACTGGGCAACATCCTGGTAAAAATTTTCTGTACTCTCTCCAAAGCCTCCATGACCTTCTGGTAGTGTGGCGACCAGAACTGGACGCAGTATTCCAAATGTGGCCTAACCAATGTTCTATACAGCTGCAACATCATATGCCAACTTTTATATTCTATGCCCTGTCCAATAAAGGCAAGCATGCCATATGTCTTCTTGACCACCTCTCCACCTGTGCTGCCACCTTTAAGGATCTGTGGACTTGTACACCCAGGTTGGGGGTGTGCTCTGCCAAGGGGGGCCTGCCTCCCAGGGGGGTCCGATCCCAGGGGTGGGGGTCTGCCGAGAGGGGCCTGCCTCCCAGGGGGGGTCTGATCCCGGGGTGGGGGGGGGGGGGTGTGTGTGCCGGGGTGGTTAGCGGGGGCAGGGGGTCTGCGAAGGATGGTCGAGGAGGATGCGCTTCGGAGGTTCCCCTGCAGAATAGAACTCCGCTTCGGATTTTTATTCATATTATCACATATTATAGAAACTTTTACGGTCAGTTTCTATAATGTTTCTGCAATTTTATTCTCTTACAATTTGTCCTCTTTTGCTGAATTATAAAATCCTTCCAATCCTCAGGCTTGCTGCTTTTTCTGGCAATTTTATATGTCTCCTCTTTTGCTTTAATATTACCTCTAATTTCTTTTGTGAGCCATGGTTGCACCACCTTTCCTCTTTTATTTTTGCACCAGACAGGAATGAATAATTGTTGTAATTCATGCAAACGTTCTTTAAATATGAACCATTGCTGATCACTGTCAACCCCTTTAGTAAGGTTCCCCAATCTATCTTTGCCAATTTGTACCTCATACCCTCATAGTTCCCGTTATTTAGAATCAGGACCCTAGATTTGAATTCGACTGCTTCACTCTCCATCTTAAAGAAGAATTCCTACAAATTATGATCACACTTCCTCAACCTGAACAAATGTCTTATTTACGCCCACTAATTTTACGCTCTTACCTTCTTGCCTTGGCTTGTCAAAGCAGCATTTAAACATATCGGTGTGCAGCAACTAATGCTGTAATGGGCTGTGGTTTGGCCTCCCCCAAAGCAGCTACACTCCATGGGAAGGACTCCAGGAGCAGTTACATTCCACATTTCCCATGTGGCCAATTCAAAAGTCTGGGTGAGAATTGAGTTTCAGTGTAAGAAGGAGTAGAGAGGCAATCGGACTGTGATTTCCATTCGTCTGAAGATTCAGCCCATGAATGTGACCCTGCCATTCCATTACATACAACAAGATGTTTGTATTCTGGCCTGGGAAGGTTCTTCAGCCATTGCCAGCATCCCAGCTGCACCCTCACCATAAGTATCAGAGTTTAAAGGATCTGAGGCATTTTTCTTGCATTATTAACAAGTGATTTTTTAGCAAAGAAGAGATTATATGTTCGAATAGTTAAATCTCTAACAGTTCATGACCAATGCTGTGAAGGTCTTGGTAAATTATATTCAATATAAAACAACGTACACTATTTTCCCTTTGCTGCATAACTTCAGTTGTGTCTAAGATAGAATTCTGTGTTTAGATTTGGTCTCCTTACATAGTGGGTGACAATGAGTTTTTGGAATAGTACAAAGGTAGGTCGCTAGACTAATTCCTACTATAAAACATCTTACCCAAATATACTCAAAGTGCTAAGTCTGACTACTTTAGAAAAGTGTAATCTTAGGGGCCGTTTGATCAAGATTTTCAGATGATGAAGGGGCAAATTATGTTTATGCTGATTAATTCTTCCAACTAAATAGGCTAGGGAGGATCAGGAATCATGCGTACAAGTTCTTTAAAGGCAGAAGTAGATTAGGCGTTAGAAGGTTTTCTTTTCCGAGAAAGGATGAGGGCCCCAGATGTTCTGGTCAATGGGGATGCTGAGGATATCATCACTGACAGTGAAGGTAACTGCCACCCTGCCATTCTGTGTCCTTGCAGTTGACCCTTTCCATCTTGGCTGCAGTAACGATGCTTCAGCTTAGCCAACCTGGAGATCAATGGCAAAGAGGAGCAATGATGTGGAGGTGCCGGCGTTGGACTGGAGTGAACACAGTAAGAAGTCTCACACCACCTGGTTAAAGTCCAACAGGTTTATTTGGTAGCAAATACCATAAGCTTTCGGAGCGCTGCTCCTTCATCAGATGGAGTGGAAATGTGCTCTCAAACAGTGCACAGAGACACAAAATCAAGTTACAGAATACTGATTAGAATGCGAATCCCTACAGCCAGCCAGGTCTTAAAGGACAGACAATGTGGGTGGAGGGAGCATTAAACACAGGTTAAAGAGATGTGTATTGTCTCCAGACAGAACAGCTAGTGAGAATCTGTTGGACTTTAACCTGGTGTTTTGAGACTTCTTAAAGAGGAGCAACACAGAGGACTGCCGTGTTCAGGAAAGCTTTTCAAGGTGTAAAAATGTTTCAATGGAATGAATGAGTGAAGGGATGAGTGAATAAGATTTTGGAAGGGTATGAGTGGGTAGACAATTTTTAAAATAAATTCAGGGACATGGGCGTCGCTGGCTGGCCAGCATGTATTGCCCATCCCTACTTGTCCTTGAGAAGGTAGTGGTGAGCTGCCTTCTTGCATCACTGAAGTTCACGTGCTGTGAGTTGACCCACAATGCCGTTAGGGAGGGAATTCCAGGATTTTGACTCAGCGACTGCAAAGGAACAGTAATATATTTCCAAGTCAGGACAGTGAGTGGCTTTGAGGAGAATTTGCAGGTGATGGTGTTCCCATATTTCTGCTGCCCTTGTCCTTCCAGATGAAAGTGGTCGTGGGTTTGGGAGGTGCTGTCTAAGCATATTTGGTGAATTGCTGATTGGGGATAGTTGGGTCAGGGCGTGTGGGTAGATAAGGGGTGTTGATGGGTAGGGAGTGTTGATGGGTAAGGGGGTGTATTTGGGTAAGGGGGTGTAGGTGGGTCAGGGTGATGGGTAGCCAGGTCAGGGAGTTGGGTAGTCAGGCCAAAGGAGTGGGTATCCAGATCACATCAGTGGATGGGTGGTCAGGTCGGCAGTGAATAGTTGGGTTTGGGGTGGATGGGGTGTAGGGTTGGGGGATGGTGGGGAGGGCTTTGTAGTTGGGTCATGGGTGACAAGTCATGGGTGTGCATCGTCGGGGGAGGGGAGCAATTGGGGTGTGATAAGCTGGATTTTGTTGTTAATCATTGACTTAAACCAGAAATGTAACAGTGGAACAATACAGGGCAAGTGTCTGGGTAATTATTGCTCATCTAACCCAAGTCTCCACCCCTGGGCTCAGTTTAAGATACATTTTCATAATGTCTCAGGCAGCAGAACTCAGCTCATTGGAATTCTAAACTCCCTGGATATTACCACACATGTGCATGAGTCAGGGCCCTCTGACATCTCAACGTTTAGTAAGAAGTCTCACAACACCAGGTTAAAGTCCAACAGGTTTATTTGGTAGCACGAGCTTTCGGAGTCTCGCTCCTTCTTCAGGTGACTTCTTACTGTGCTTACCCCAGTCCAACGCCGGCATCTCCACATCATCTCAACGTTTGCCATTGCTGGCATCGGAGGATCTGGCAGCAGGTTTTAGGAGGTTCTTCTTTTTCCATGAAATAATGAAACTGCGACCTGGTTAGCTGGTTCATGAACATTGATGGTGTGAGTTCCTTCATACAGGAGCTGTTTCTGACTGGGGCAGTGGTCATCTAATTACAATGATCAGGACCAGGGTGAGCTCCTAGACTAGTTTTGATCGCTGAAGGGAATTAGGAATTTTCCCGATTTTCTTCCCCAAATTGTTCAGACATCAGCTGCTTTCGCTCTTTTCCCATGGGATCACGTGGGTAGCATGGGAATGTATAAATTGCTATGCACTGGACATCACAACTGTATGGAATGGACTAATGGACTTTTTCTGTCAGTCATTTTTTGTATGTTCATGAATATAACAGGAGGAAATTTCAATATGACCCTTTCCCATTCAAAAAGCCTTTGATAATTTCCCATCCCTTAAATTCCAATCTTTAAATGACATATTGTTAAGATATTATTGAAAAACAGCTGGAGGTACAATAGTATTACACCACAAGCATGCAAAGGTAGTTTCTGTTAGAAATGCGGACATGGGAATTAATAATGAGAAGAACTAATGGGAAGTATATGCAAGCATAAGGTTTACTTTTATTGGAACAAATCATTAGACAATCAAGAACTGGTGCTAATCCCAAAGGAGCAGTAATGTGCTAATAGCACTCTTCTGGGTCAGTTTGTTGCACTATTAGTCACAGATTCAGGTGTGGATCAAACCATCTGTAGGAGCAAACTGCTGAGAATGGAAAATTGCATTTATATAAATGGGAACCAATTAAAGGGAAATGCCAACGCTGACATGGAATTAAAAAATGACAACTAAAAATGAGTGAAAAAGCAGCTTCTTGTGCAAAACTTGAGCTTACAAGTGATCTGTTCAGCCTCTGTGCAGACTGTCTTGCACTTTGGCAACAGATAGACTACACAGTTCTATAACTGACTCTGCTATCCCACAACCCGCAAAGACAGTGCCCAACAGCCTCTCAAATGATTTTTTTGTATGACTTCAACACCTGCTATGCTGCAGTCTAACAGCCTCCAACTTATTACTGTATAATTATGTTCAGCAGTTTAGTGAAAATAAAGAAACATTTATCTTCTCCTCCAACACTCCCAGGTATTTCTCATTCTTTTTAAGTAATTTTATTAATCTCCAACCAACTGCTCTGATTTATGGGTCATCTCTCCAATCAAATTTCTTTCTTTCTTAGTGGAATCATAATTCCATTGTACAATCAGTTACGATCCTTCTGCACAATCACTAGTAAACACATAGGGGGTCATTTTGATTGTGTGTGGAGTGTAAAATGGGTGACAGCAGGCAGACCATGTTACATCTATGCCAATTTTTATTTCCAATAATCTCACTGGAAATGCATTCAGGAAATCAATCCTCGAAAAGATGAAGTTATGGAGAAGGGTGTCAGCTACAAATGGGATGAGGCTTGAGTTCAAGATCAAATCAGGGGTTTAAATTGAGTAAGCAGCACGGTGGCACAGTGGTTAGCACCACTGCCTCACAGTGTTAGGGACCTGGACTCAATTCCCAGCTTGGGTCACTGTCTGTGCGAAGTTTGCATGTTCTTCCCATGTCTGCGTGAATGTCCGCTTTCTGCCCACAGTCCGAAAGATGTGCTGGTTAGATGCATTGACCATGCTAAATTCTCCCTCAGTGTACCCGAATAGGTGCCGGAGTGTGCCGAATAGGGGATTTTCACTGTATTTTCATTGCAGTGTTAACGTAAACCTACTTGTGACGATAATAAATAAGCTTTAAATTTTAAAACTAGATTCATAAAGCCAGTGCCAAAAGGTGTTGATACGAATTGAGGAGGATGGTTTTACTTTTGCAGATTTCAACCTGCAGGTAGTTTAATCGATTTAGGACTTGACGTTGGACAGGCAGGTGGACAGTGCAGCAACATCACTGGAGTAGACTAATGAACCTGAAGATAGTAGATAGGCAGAGCTGATTGTTACCAGTCGATATATAGAGTGTAACCTAGTACTTCCACCTGATCCTACCAAGGGATAGCATAAAGATAATCTATAGGAATGAGCAAAGAATTAAGTCTTACGACACCAGAGGTGATGATATGAGCACAGGAGAACACAGCATTTGAAGTGATGTGATAGCTGTGTTGTGACAGATAGGAATGAAACTATGAGAAGAACGTTGGTGAAAAAAGAAGAGAGGTTTAGAACGATAAGGACTGACAGTGCCCTGTGGTTTCATTTACACAAAATATCTGATGTTTTTGACAGAACCATTACCTGCTATATTTTTAAACCACACCACTCAGAAGCTAAACAACTTATTTAATGGCTTCCAAGATGTTAATCACAAATATAGCATCCAGAAAAAAACAGTTTAGGAGACTGTGAGTTGAAAGCTAATATTCAATTAATTATTTGGTTAATGATCCAAGCAGTTCCATACTAAATTCCTCAAGACAAGGAGGGGAAAATTGCTACATGAAAAGGATTGGAGTGTTCTTTTTTCCCAACAGGCATTGATTGGCATCATGTATTATTCTTTGTTAGTAACATCCTTAGCATTTTAACAGCAGTCAAATTACTGTCTGCCTATTAAGAGACTATTACATGTTGTATTGAGAAACAGAAGAGTTTGCATGCTAGGAAGATAAGATCAAATGGGCTGACGGACCTTTTCATCTGAACCCATTATGTGATCTTTTTAAAACCAGTCAAAAAGACTAACATATTCAGTATAATACCAAAGTAAAAGTGGGTTCTATTGTAATTGAATTGCAAAATGGTGTTAAATACAGCACTAGATGAATGATTAACTGCTGGGTTGAAATACTCAACATGCTTTTTAAAATCAGACAAAAACAATGAATCAACAATGTTTTGATAAAACTGGAGTTGATAACCCATGATACTTAAAGAGGTCTGTATAGGTATTCAGATAGCAAGCCAATACTAAAGCTGATGCGATTTGTGTACATAAGCTCTGCTACTCAGCCACGATTGCAACAACAAACTACAAAGCGTTACAGTTTTCCCTTGGGCATCAAAGATGGGAAAGGAGTTGTTAATATATTCATCTGTGGGGCCTGCCATCCAAAGGAAGACTGCATAGCAACAGGCCACAAAGATGGCAAAATCAGGCATTGGAGGAACTTTAATCACAAACAGGAGTCTGTCTACTCAACACAGCACTGGCACCACGGTGCAGTCAATGACCTGGTCTTTTCAGCAGACAGCACTAATTTTCTGTCTGGTGGAATAGAGTCTGTACTGGTTCAGTGGCGATATGGATCCTATGTAATCCTAATGTAACACATATAATCCAGGCTGTTTAATGGAATTGTCAGTAAAATATTTTTAAAAAGCAATGCAACAACAGGCACAGCATACTCTCCTCCCATTCACTTTTAAAAACAATTTCTATACGTCACTTATTTCCCTCTTTCAGTTTTCTTGTGCAATTTCCAAGCCAAAAAAATAGAATTTGATTTGTCGCCCTGTAACCCGTTACTCAGTGTGTGAAAGTGTAGTTTATTTATTTTCAATTCAGTTTATGATACTCAAATACTAGAGGGGTCCTTGTTCCAAAGTGTAACTGTTCATTCTATTTACAAAAGAACCTACAAGAATTAAAGTGGGGTCATAGAATCCCAACAATGCAGAAGTAAGCCATTCAGCCCATCAAGTCTGCACTGACAACAATCCCACCCAAGCCCTATCCCCATAACCCCACATATTTACCCCACTAATCTCTCTAAACAACATATCGCAAGACACTAATTGGCAATTTAGCATGGCCAATTAACCTAACCAGCACATCTTTGGACTGTGGGAGGAAACCAGAGCACCCAGAGCAAACCCACGCAGACACAGGGAGAATGTGCAAACTCCACAAGACAGTGACCCAAGCCAGGAATCAAGCCCAGGTCTCTGGGGATGCGAAGCAGCAGTGTTAACCATTGTGCCACTGTGCTGCCTGTGAAAACTGGAAACCTGAATGCAAGACTTATAGTGTCGTCAATCCGACATAGATTCAATCTGTTAACATCACGTGGTTCAGACTCAAATAGCCTTGTTACCACTTAACCATGTCCAGTCTTGCTCTGAGAATGTTCTAAATAAATTAGACTTTACATCTTCTTTAAACATAGTAACATACACATCATAATTTTCTTGTTACTTGCCTAGAAACCATTTATTCTAATACCTCATCTGCGAGAAAGTGTACATGATCTATCTTCCAAGCCTCCCAAAAATCATTATATAACACATAAAATAACAAGGAGGCCTTTGCTTGGAATTCTCTCAGGACATGCTTCATGGACAAGATACTAATTAAACTATGAGGTTTCTATAAAAAGCTTTATTGGTTTGATTCTAAAGTGGATACTGTTTTCTAAAGTGTAAAAACACTTTGCTTACAGAAAATGGCTCACTTTCTATGTTTCCTCCCAATATGTGGAGAAGTAGCTCAGAATAAAGTAACATCTCTTCCCAATGATCTGACCTATAATGAGAACTTGCCACTTCAGAGTCATGGGAGTGACTTTGTAATCCAACACTTTATGAAGAAATACATTCATTGGCATACCAACTACTAGTCATTGAAGGTCATTCTTAATGCAATTAGTTAAGGGTTGCACAGTGGCATGGTGACACAATGGTTAGCGATGCTGCCTCACAGTGCCAGGGACCTGGGTTCGATTCCCGATTTGCGTCACTGTCTGTGCGGAGTCTGCATGTTCTCCCCGTGTCCCCGTGGGTTTCCTCCGGGTGCTCTGGTTTCCTCCCACAGTCCAAAAGACATGCTGGTTAGGTGCATTGGCCATGTTAAATTCTCCCTCAGTGTACCTGAACAGGCATCGGAGTGTGGCGACTAGGGGATTTTCACAGGAACCTCATTGCAGTGTTAATGTAGGCCTACTTATGATGCTAATAAATAACCCATAATACCTCTAACCTCTGTTTTGTATCCAGTTGCTTCATCAAGGTAGGTAAACTAATTGCTGGACATAAAACATGCAGATGATGAAAATCATTACAAAAGAAGCAATTCATTGGACAATGCATTGTAATGAATGGAATTAACAATAAAACCAACTGAAGAATGTGAACCGAGGGTTCCCACAGAAATTAGATCTTTATGTCAGAGGCTCCTATATTTAAAGAGTTCCTTGAATCTATTTCAGAAAAGCTGAAGAACATCATCACCTTTCAAAAAAATTCACAGAAATTCAGTCATATGCTGTTAATGAGCAAACCTATTCAAGTTGCAAAAGCATCTACAACATAACCAAAATCTGCAGCAACTGGAATAATTAACCATCTTGAGTACAGAGATCTTAATCTATTCATGGAAATAATGGAATTTCCAGTGATCTTTAGCCAAATTGGATCAGAATGTATTAGAACATAGAACATAGAACAGTACAGCACAGAACAGGCCCTTCGGCCCACGATGTTGTGCCGAGCTTTATCTGAAACCAAGATCAAGCTATCCCACTCCCTATCATCCTGGTGTGCTCCATGTGCCTATCCAATAACCGCTTAAATGTTCCTAAAGTGTCTGACTCCACTATCACTGCACGCAGTCCATTCCACACCCCAACCACTCTCTGCGTAAAGAACCTACCTCGGACATCCTTCCTATATCTCCCACCACGAACCCTATAGTTATGCCCCCAATGTAATAGCTCCATCCACCCGAGGAAATAGTCTTTGAACGTTCACTCTATCTATCCCCTTCATCATTTTATAAACCTCTATTAAGTCTCCCCTCAGCCTCCTCCACTCCAGAGAGAACAGCCCTAGCTCCCTCAACCTTTCCTCATAAGACCTACCCTCCAAACCAGGCAGCATCCTGGTAAATCTCCTCTGCACTCTTTCCAATGCTTCCACATCCTTCTTGTAGTGAGGTGACCAGAACTGCACACAATATTCCAAATGTGGTCTCACCAAGGTCCTGTACAGTTGCAGCATAACTCCACGGCTCTTAAACTCCAACCCCCTGTTAATAAAAGCTAACACACTATAGGCCTTCTTCACAGCTCTATCCACTTGAGTGGCAACCTTTAGAGATCTGTGGATATGGACCCCAAGATCTCTCTGTTCCTCCACAGTCTTCAGAACCCTACCTTTGACCCTGTAATCCACCTTTAAATTAGTCCTACCAAAATGAATCACCTCACATTTATCAGGGTTAAACTCCATTTGCCATTTTTCAGCCCAGCTTTGCATCCTATCTATGTCTCTTTGCAGCCTACAACAGCCCTCCACCTCATCCACTACTCCACCAATCTTGGTGTCATCAGCAAATTTACTGATCCACCCTTCAGCCCCCTCCTCTAAGTCATTAATAAAATCACAAAGAGCAGAGGACCAAGCACTGATCCCTGTGGCACTCCGCTGGCAACTTGTCTCTAATCCGAAAATTTTCCATCCACCACCACCCTCTGTCTTCGATCAGACAGCCAGTTACCTATCCAATCGGCCAACTTTCCCTCTATCCCACACCTCCTCACTTTCATCATAAGCCGACCATGGGGGACCTTATCAAATGCCTTACTAAAATCCATGTATATGACATCAACTGCCCTACCTTCATCAACACACTTACTTACCTCCTCAAAAAATTCAATTAAATTTGTGAGGCATGACTTGCCCTTCACGAATACGTGCTGACTATCCCGGATTAATCCGCATCTTTCTAAATGGTCGTAAATCCCATCCCTAAGGACCTTTTCCATCAATTTACCAACCACCGAAGTAAGACTAACCGGTCTATAATTATAATTTTCTATTTGAAAATAACCGAGAGAATAAGCGGAGAGAAGGAAAAATATTAAACTTTAAAGTCAATGGGAGGATCAACAATTGCAATGTATAACAGGCAGTTTACTAGCGGCTACAGTTTTCAACTGCACCAAAAGTGAAAAGAATCCCCATTAAGGTCAGAAGCTGTGGATATTATAGCAAGTAATTCAACTCCTGACTTCCCAAAGCCTGCCTACCATCTGCACAGCACAAGTCAGGACTGTAATGGAATAGTTTCCCCTTTCCTGGATGAATGCTGCTCCAGAGACAATCAGAAAGCTCAACACCTTTGAGAACAAAGCAGCCTGCTTGTCTGGAACTCCATTCACCACGTTAAATATTTACACCCCTCACCACTGCTGCACAGCAGTGGGTGGGCCTGAGTAAGAGTCGGTGTAGACTCGATGGGCCGAATGGCCTCCTTCTGCACTGTAGTGATATAGTAGTGTGTAATAGATTTTCTCTCCACTTGGCTAACCTGATGGTTGGAAGTTTCACATTGGATACTTCTTGGTTTAGTTGGTTGCTTTATTATATAAATCCTGCTCTCACGGACAACACCAGCACTCCCGAAGATATATTGTATTAAAGTAAGAAGATATTTCCAAAACTAAAATTAAATGGTAAGTTGAGCAGGTTAATCCCTACATGTGGGTAAACTTGCCTGATTGTAAAATTCCCTCTTTACATGAGATCTCACACATAGGGATACCCATGGGCAGGCCCCCAAACCAATACTCCTGAGACCCATGACATACACAGAGTATTTTGTCCATGGTTTATTTTTCTTTCTCTGCTTCATGGCATTTCTCAGTTTGAAATAGGTTCCTTTAAAAATATCATCCCTAAATGGAAGCCAGGCATTTGTTTCAATGAATTCGCATTGGAGTGAGAATACAAACACAAGCATTATGCAGCTCCTTGATCAATCATTGTTACTTATCTATGGACTAAAGAAATTTCATGTGGGATGTTACTAGGGGATTTAAGGGATGAATAGAAAGTTAAGAATTTAAAGATCAGTTGAAATTCTCTGTCTCCAGTGTATTGCAAATATAGGCCAGAATTCTCCCATCCCTCCTGCCACTGGAATTTTAGCGGGTGGGATGTGGACAATGTGAAACCCCATTGGCAGTCGGGCAGGAATTTCCGGCTTTTCGACCAGTGCGGCCAGAGAATTCCGCCCATAGTTACCTTTTTCAAAAGGAAGATGATGAATAACCGACCAAGCTCGGAAAAGCAGCAGCAGCAAAGAAACATACAGTAGAACATGTTTCGTTTTTAAACAGAGATAGGGGATTGCTGCTTTTAATTGTGAACAAGCTTTGAGAAGTGATGGTGTTCTCCTTGGAGCAAAGGAGACTGAGGGAAGATTTGATAAAGATGTACAAGGCTTTGGCCTGAATTTTACCGCCCCACCTGCCACGGGAGTCGGAGCAGGCGAGGGGCAGACCATGGAAAGGTCCGTTGACCTCGGACAGGATTTTACGGTTTCGGGACAAGTGAGACCTTAAAAACCCAGTTTAGAGAAGAAAAATAGTTGGTGGTACAAGAACTGAGGGGCATAGATTTAAGGTTTTGAAAAGGGATGCAGTGAGGGATGGGAAGGAGGGAATGTGAGAAAGACCTTTTTTACTCAGTGAACTATGACCTAGAACTTGCTGTCTATGAGGTAGTGTAATGAAGATGTTGCAAGGAATTTGGATGGGCAGATGGGAGAAATAGACCTACAGAGGTGGTGGTGACGGGTGGGGTGCGGGGGGTGGTGGAGGGAGAGCAGGAGAATGGAACCGATTGAATTGCTTTACAAAGAACCAGCATGGTTCAGTGGACCAAATGGCCTCTATCTCTGTTTTTATGACACTATGGGTGGAATTTAGTGTTCTCCTCCACCTTGGTGATGGGAGTGCATTAAATCAGATGAGAAGGTGATGGGTGGGGATCTTTCCATATCCACCCCAATTCAGTCCACAGTGGGAAGCCTCAGGAAAGCCTTCTCGTCCTGCTACCTAATGCCACCTAATGGCCTCATCCTGCTGCTGACATTAACCCAATGGCGGGTGGGAGCTCACCACGTTGTGGAGGGGAGGGGGAGGTGGGGGGCTCTGGTTCAAAGGCTCTCAGTGCCTGATTGAGGGACCCCGCATCCAGAAGGAGGAGTCTGCTGGGAGTCACCCCACCCTTGTCACTCTCCTCCCTTGCTGCTAATTAGCCTCCCCACTCTCTCGTGATCCCCACCCCACAACTCCCCTCCTGCTATCATTAACCTCTGGCCTGGGGTCTAACAGCAATTCTCAATCTCAGGTGAGTGTCCACCACCTCCCCAATGGTGTTAGCATTCATTAGAACTGCCAGCCTCTGATTGGCTCTCTGCTGGCTGGACTTCAGCCCCCAGGGTCCTTGATCCTGAAGAAGGCCTGGTGTTGATGTCCAGTTAAGTGCCTGAGTGGCATTTACTTCAGCAGGCGTTTCTTAAAAATAATAACATGGAGCTCTTGCTGGTTCTTCAGCTGGATGCCCACATCTCACTGCCTCCATTAAATGCCACCTGAAATAGTCAACATGATCACGGAAGAAGAAAGAAAAATATTGCAGATGCACGAAATCTGAGACAAAAAACAGAAATGCTGGAAAAACAGCTGATCATTAGCATCTGTGCAGAGAATAGAAAAAGTCACTTTCAAGGTGTGGACCTCTTTTCAAAACTAAAATATCTGAGTCAGGCAGGTGTACTAATACAATCTGTAAAAGTGAGAGAAAAGATAAATATGAAACCACTGATAAACGTAAAAATAATCCTTTTTATGAGTTGCTGTTTTTAATGAAATGGTCTACTCTTTGGAGGGAATCTTACCAAAAAATGGCAGAGTGAGACTCCCACTGGGGTTTGCCCCTGGCCCTGCCCCTGGCACAGGTTGGCATTGCCAGATTGGCATGATGCCAACCCGGCATTGCTAACCTGTGCCAAGAGGCAGTGCCAAGAGGCAGTGCCAGCAGGCATTGGCAGGCCATTGCCTTGCCATGTCCCTTTCCCCTGGGGGCTATACTCATGATGCCCCTGAGGGATCCCACAACTGATTCACATCTCAAGCTCAATATGTGGCGAGGGGGGGCCTATAATAATATGGTAATGTAGTCAAATGTATTTAAATCAGGTTCACATCAGTTATGGGCTTGAACCTAATTACGTCGCTGGTGAGTGTTGGTGAAAATTAGAAGTTGCAACCTCCCCAGCGAGACTTGCGGCTTTAGGGTTTAGCCGGATCTTGAGCACCCGCTGTCATTCCCACAGACAGTGATTGTGAACTCAAGATCCTTCCCTTTGTCTCTTACAGATAATCTAAAAAAAGACACTCAGACTGAGCATTATTATGTATAAATATGTAATTGAATTGCTCTCATGCAATTAAAAATTGGACATTTGTTCAAAACTGCAAGCTTTCGGTGTAAGGAAACCTGAGGTGATGAACTGATTGAGATAGGGCTATTCAAAATCATTTTCACAAGTGTGTGTGAGTAGAAAGGCCTCATCATACCAAAGAATATGTGACAATGGATGATAGATGGCTGGAGTTTGAACATTGGTAGTGAATCGATGATTGGAAGCAGTCTTGTGTTCCCAAGAGAAAATATGATATTTAATGCTGTTGCTAACTTAATTTGATCTGGTGTTACCATTGACAACATTAAATTCAACTTCATTGGTGAGAGGGTGGACTTAATCTGTGGCCATAATATAAGAATTCCATTCATGAATCATCCAGTGAGTGTGTGAGCATCCAGTCATATGGCAATGCTTTTGCCAATGACAGATAACGTGAATATTTAATCTTGAAACCTGCAAGTTCAAGAAGGTGCTGCAGATAAGCTAAAATGCCTCAGAAGAGTCGACCTTTGCTGAATTATCTGAGTGAGCAGATAGTGGAACATGTATAGAACCTCTTCCACTTTGCAATACTCAAAATATCAGCAGAACATAATTGAGAACAAGTAATTGTGTTGATAACTGACTCCGACACTGTATGTGTATTAATTGTACCTGTTTAATGACAGAAACATGGATGAAAAATCTGTCCTTGAGATTCAGAAAGAAGATTTGGTTTTCCATTACTATTTATCACAAATCCGCCTGAGATGCAGGAGCAGCTCCAGAGCACTGGAGAAATGCAAAGGTTGTAAACAGGATGAAAGGGGAGGCAGTGGTGCAGTGGTATTGTCGGTGGCCCTGCTCATCACTAACACCCAAATTACACATGGTGGGATGTAACTACTGATTTCTATGGGGAGTTGCCTTTGCAAAAATGCACATGTGCAAATCCTGATCCAGGTCCATTCCTGAGCCTCTCTGTTGTGACGAAAATCCAGGCCTACATCTTTCAAGGGTCTTTGACACCTGTGACTGGGGAGATAGTGGCATAGTGGTAATGTTACTAGGCTTGTAGCATAGAAGTCCACCTAACACTCTGGGTTCAAGGGTTCAAGTCCCACTACAGTAGCACCATTACTGACTGAGCTGGCCAAGTCTTAAAGGATGTATCTGCCAGACTATGTCTGTAGCCAGCAATGAGGGAACCAACAAGAGGGAAAAAGGACTGGACCTTATCTTCAATAATCTACATGTCACAGATGCACCTGTCCATGACATCATGGGGAGGAGTGATGACTACATGGTTCTTGTGAATATAAAGTTCCATCTTCACACTGAGCATGCCCTCCATCATGTTATGTGGCACCACTATCATATTCAATGAATCCCCCAGGCCTGTCATTGTGCAGAACTGGTAGCTGATCACATGGCTCTCTTCATCAAGCCATTTTATTTTTAATGAAGAGGTAGTATAAAACATAATCATCTTACAAAACCTTGCAGCATGTTAGTCACAGCAAAATAAAGACCATAATGGAACACACCATTATCATTCTGGAGATATGCTTCCATTGACCTGAAAAATCAGGACATCTCTACAGCATGACCCAGCGACCCAGTTACTGTGCACTACACAATTTGACAATGCAAAGAGGAGAACTTCAACCCAGAGGAAGGAGAGGAGGCACATGTTTCATCTCACAAGGAGGATGGGGACAAGGAGTTTGAACATTAAAGAGGACTGGAGCAACTGCCTGCTGCTGTTGCCAAAGTGTTGGAAGTGGATGCTCAGGGGGCAAGAGTAAACCTCATACTTATTCATTTCGAATGCTCTTGGCCACCAATGAGGACAAGCTCTCACAATTCCTCAGGTAAACGGCAGATGTCCTAACAATAAAGCCTTCACATTGGCCATTGATACTTGTTAAAGAGATACACACATCTCATATGGGACAGCAAGCTCACAACGCCCCTTGCGCACACACTGATGAGTTTTCATGCTTTGCGAATGGATGACATCAGGAAGACTTCAATAAAAAGACGAAACAGCAATGAAAATCCAAACAGGTTTAACGTAACACAGTCTTTTCATCACTCGCTGATGTGGCCATCAGTGTCACCCTAATGTGTCTGAGTGACCTTTTTGAAATGTTTCCAAGTGCGACGGTGAGGTGCTTCCCCAGCATCTGTAGGTGTGTTGGGCAAGTCTGTACCTGCATGAAATAGTGCTGTCTGAAGTAACCAGTCCAGATGGGTAAATGATGAGGATTCTCTGTTGATGCAAAGGGGAGTACCAATGGGAATCAGTGCAAAATATTTAGGAGCAATATTGCTGAAGATAGGAATTTGGAGCCATCAATAATCTCAATACGTACAATCAGCATGCGCATAGTTACTTTTCAGAGTGGTATGTAGTTATGGCAGAGAGCATGTCATGTTATCTTTGTCTTTGGTGAGGAATGTAATAAATCCTAAACCTCGTCAATATTTAGTGCCCTAATGGTGGACTTCCTTCCTTTAACTTCTCCAATGTGCACAAAGGAAAGTCACCCATGAATGGACACGCATTCCTGCATCATGAGGTTAATAATGTATGATTGATGTGAATTTTGTAAGTATCAATGGTAATGTTCCCTTAGGATTTCCAACTTGCATTGATACCAAGAATGAAAAATATCAAATAAATCTGGGCTCATCAGTATTGACGACCATAAACTGTACTTTATGGAGAACAAACATCTAAATGAATTAAGAATGGTACTATATTTTAAACAAAAGAGAGAAAATTTATTCAAATTTGTTTTCATTTTTTGTGTCGTACAACATTTAAATGGATTTCTTGTAAAGAAACAATTTAAGCTTTCTCTTACTTTGAGAGGCCAGTGATTTTCTGTCCTTTAATTAGGTGGTTAACACATTAACATTCCATGTAATGATTTGAAGAATTAGACTTGCTAACAAGTCTGAGTAATTTGTGCAATAACAATTGGCAGCATACAGTATTCACTAATTGCGTGAACAGAAGATAAAGCAAGTACCAGCATTACAGAGGAGAAATGGGCATTAGCATCAATGAAATGGTTTGATGTTAGGCCAAGGAAGTGAAAATCAAGAAGATAGAGGGTATGTACATAGAACAGTACAGCACAAGAACAGGCCCTTCAGCCCACAATGTTGTGCTGAACATGATGCCAAATTAATCTAATCCCTTCTGCCTGCCCAAGGTCCATATCCCTCTATTCCTTGCATATTCATGTGCTTATCGAAAAGCCCCCTAAATCTCTCTATTGTAGTAAGGAGAGAGGCTGGAGACAATGTTCACCATCATGATATGCAAATGTTTTTTAAGCTACCAGGGCCATCAATAAACTGAGGTCAAATCATAGAGTCACAGAATCACTACAGTGCAGAGGAAGGCCATTCAGTCCATCGACTCTCCACAGTTGCTAACAGACCATTCCACCCTGGCCCTATCCTCGTAACCCCATGTATTAACCCATTTAATCCCTTAACCTCCAAATCTTGGGACACTAAGGGGCAATTTAGCCCTTAGACAAGAGGGAAATACCGCAACAATTTCAGCAGCATGATTTATCTCCCTTCTTGAATATAGTTACAATTGTTGCATTCCTGAAGTCACGGAATTATAGAATCATTGAATCTACAGTGCGGAAGGAGGCCATTTGGCCCATTGAGTCTACGCCGACAACAATCCCACCCAGGCCCTATCCCATAAGCCCATGAATTTACCCTGATAATTCCCCCTGACACTAAGGGGCAATTTAGCATGGCCAATGAAGCTAACCCGCCCATCTTTGGAGTGTGGGAGGAAGCCGGGGCACCAGGAGGAAAGCCACGCACACATACGGAGTCACCGAGACCAGAATCGAAACCTGGGCCCCTGGAGTTGTGAGACCACAATGCTAACCATTGTACCACCCTGCCCAACACTGGCAATCGAGAGCAATCACATGCTGTCTGGCCAGTTAACACCCGGACAGCATGAAAAATATCTTGCTGAGAAGACCAGTGCAGTTGGGAGGCTGGGAACAGGGGGCTTCCTCCATAGCCCCAGCTGCAGGTGGGGGATGGGGGGACGGGGGGGACGGAGGGGGGATTGTGCAGTGGGAGGAGCCTGTTCAGAGACAATCAATTTTTGCTATCATAGGCAGGACCAACTTATGAAGGGTTTTGAACCATGGCGGCCAGAGGACAAAACCATGCAGGTGCCAATGGAAATGTGCGCATGCCAACAGAGCCTTGTTACTTTGATGACAGCACGCAAGCCCTCCTGCAGGCAGTCGGTGATCGACAGGAGATACTACTGCCAGATGATGGAAACAGGAAGCCTCCACATGTCACCAAGAAAGTCTGGACAGAAGTGGTGGTGACAATGAGCAGCTGTGGGCTCAGGCATAGGACCTGAGTCCAATGTCAGAAGTGGGTGACTGAGCTTTTCCATTTTGCAAGGGTAAGGTAGCCCATTTGCATCTTGAGTGAATGTATATATATGTTGGCATGCGTGCATTTGGTAGGACAGCAAGGTGCTTCCAATTGTAGCAGAGGCCTGTGCCCAGCAAGTTTGTTTAGGACTAGATAGGATGGCAGACATGCCTAGAAGGGAGAAGTCCTGCAATGTGTTGGGCACATGGAGCAGCGATGTTGGGGATATAGAGCTCAGCGATGAAGAGCAGATACAACGCAGCAATATAGAATAGGAACTCATGAATGTGCTTTTGTCTTCACAGGAAAGAAGAAGCACAATGTGCTGGATCTCAGCCATACAGGTGTTGTATGGCAGTGTTGACATCAATTGAGGAGGACATTTTAGCCTTGGCACGTGAGCTGGAGGTGAGATCAGCTAGTTGAAGAGAGATGGGGCTTTGAGGAGGATGAGAGTGAATGGGATACAATTGTGACTCGGTTGGGGGGGCTTCAGAAATGGTGGGCTCAGGGACAAGGAGTGCAAGGTTATGTTTCCTACTCCTCTGTGATCCTGCATTGGTGTATGTTGGAATTGCACCATGCCCGTGTGCAGAATTCAGCAGCAGTTCATTACTCTGCCTCTTTAATGCTCATGTATACTCACTGCTGTTTTTCACCCATCAGATGGATCATCATCCAGATAGTGCACCATTGATATCAGAGAAGGAGGGACTCTCAGATGCTGCTGTATCACATCCTCGCTCCACATCTCACACCACCTCAGATGCTGCCACTCCAGTGGGGTTGAGTGTGTCAGTACAGCTGATAGCACATATTGAAGGTAGCATATCACATTCACTTAAGCAGCTTTTGGAGACAAATAGTTCCCAGGCCTCTGGCAGTCAGAAGTATGTTAGAGACCAGGAAGAAGTTGAGGCCCAGGCAGATAATGAGCCCCTGGAGCTGTCCATCGGGTGGAAAATGCTGGACGTCCAGCGGGAGGAATGTGAAGGTCTGGCAGAGTTTTTGCAGAAGGTTTGTGTGCCCTGGCCCATAAAATGGAGGAGTCCATGCAAGGCATGAATGCTGTGGTCACTCTCTCCTCTGAACATACAACATCCTTCAACAAGAGATTGGTTACTCTCATGAACAGCCAGCTCCAGCAGCTCAATCAAGGGTTTCTGGGCTTGCGTTCAGACCTGCAAACCCACACACTGGCAGTGACCTCAGCAGGCATTGTCCATGTGAGAAATGGATGCAACACCTGGTGTCTCTGCCAGCTTCCTGTCCATCTATGGTGAGAGTGAGGTCCAAGCAAACCTCATGTAGGTGGGTGAGCAGCAGCTACCTGTATTTGGGGGTTCCTCTCAGGTCAATCCTGATGGTGACAGCAGCTCCTCCGTCCTTCTGTCAGTGACCGTATGGTCTGAAGATTCTGCATTGACTGAGGAGTATTCTGCCACTTTGTCAAACTCTCCTGCCCAGTCGGAGCCCTCACAGCCTCTACAGTGACCGCAGGACGACCACCAAAGTCACCTAGGCCAACGAAACACCTGAGTCCACAGCCCGCTTCCAATGTAGCTGCCAGCGAGGGGGAAGCACCGAGATGAAGCACTTATAAATGGTTTTAGAAATCACAGTTAAAACAGAAGGGCAATCATGAGTGAAATCTTTAGCTATATGACTTGTGCATTGTCATTCCACATCACTTTATCAAATTTACATTTTATTTCACATGTTGTTCTACTATTAGTGTCATTAAGATTGGAGGCCTGATACTCAATCCTGAAAAGTAATTTAGCGTGATTGTTCTTTTCCAGAGTAGGTGCCAAAGAGGGTGTCAGGAGAATTCATGAGGCCTGAGCAAATATGGAACTGCAGGTTTTCAAGGATTTGGAATTAGGACTTTGAAAGCCTACTGAAGCTTCTTTGAATGAGTGTTTCCTTGGCTTACCTGGCTTTCAAAAGCTGCTGCCTTCTCAACATAGCCCTCTGGCTGTGCGGGTTCATCCTCGGAGGCTGTGTTGGGTCATCCTTAAACAGTCGTGGCCATACATTCCAGTCTATCTCCTACATCTGATTCCCTCAAAAGAGAGCCTGTTTGTGCAGGCCACAGTGAGGGAGGTGCCATCTGGTGCATATTTAAGAGATCCTCCAGACCAGCCCAGGAATAAGAAACTCAATTTGAGCAGACTGTCGTCCTCTTGACTATAGCCCTTATAGGTGAATGGCTTCTCTTCAGTGGGGGTTCGAGAATGCCTTATAGATGTCATCAGCCATCATTTCAAAGGGTATCCTTCATCCTCCATCAGCCAACCATGTCGGGGAGAAGGAAAAGCTTGGAACCTGCTGGAGAATATAAATCGTGGCAACGTCCAGGATACTTTGGCAGGATACATTGCCAGATGTTGAACAAGTGGCTGCTTTTATGATTCACAAAAGCCCCCCAGCTCTCCAGCAGGTGTTTTGCTGTTCACCACGGAATTAATGTCATCTTCCAAGAGACTCTGTGAACGAAGCAAGCTTTGCAATTTCACTGGTCATCAATTTCACCTGTATCTTTGGGAAGCCTGTAAATCCTCTTGAACGCTCTGCCTGGCTATGCTCAATGTTCCGAAATGTACAAAGGTATTCACCATCCTGAAGATTGTATCCGTGACAAGCTCAATCCATTTGTGTGCTGCAGATCGTGACATACCACAGAGAGCTCCAACAGGGAGGATCCTGAAGCATAAGAGTCGAGGGCAACTGTCACTTCCAGTGCTGCAGATGTAGGATGCTCCTCAACACAGAGTCAATTATTTGACAGATGGAAGTCACTGTCTCCCTTGAGATGCAAATCCTTCTTCTGTACTGCACTTCTGTCATGTCCAGTCATTGGATCTATCTCTGTATACTTTACCGGCAAGATCTACTGGCCCACCCTCCCTTGTAAGCCTCGCTCCAGGAAGCAAATGAGCCCCTTCAGGATATGCTGCTTGCCCTTGTGGGCAGACATGCTGATGCTGTCTCTGGCACCTCCCTCTTTTTCTCCTCTCCTCCTCATCTGAGGAAGAACCTCCACCTGCCATAGTCAACACAGTCATTTTCAATGGATGAAGCTGTATATGTGAAGGATTTTGGAAGTGGATCGACTTGGGTCTCTGGATTCGTTGTATCCAAAACTGGACCCCTGTCTAATTGAGTGGATGTAGACTGAAGGATCAGACTGAAACTTGTAGACTATTTGAGAGCCCGATAGTTGCGCAGCAGCTAGTTTTGCCATCAGAAGCTATATTGCCATTTGGGAATGTTGTTAACCATCCAAGCCTTAAAGTACCAGGTCATCCTGTTACAGACTCAACTGATGTCCCCATGGAAACTCCGCTTGAAGCACCCCAGACAGAGGAGTTACACTGCTCCACTAGAAATCAGAAATCACCTGAAAGACTTATTTTATAATGGTCTAGATTCATGTACTAAATGTTTAAATTGAGCAATGTGTAAACTGAGGACAGTGTAAATTGAGTAATGATATCTGTATGAAGGGACTTAACATGGTGATTGTTCCTTAAAAGGCTCAGCCTGCAGACTAAAGGTCACATGACCTGGGGAATCAATCGGGGAGCCAGTTGAGGGAAATCACCCTGGTAAACAGGAGTTTCTGTTCCAGAACTTTCTCGGGAGCTGGCTGCATTCACAAGGTTACAAGCCTCTGTATAGTTTAAACCTGTAAATAAATGTGTTGCGTTTTTTCCTTAACTGGTGAACAAGAATTATTACATCCTACCTCTACTTCTTTGCTCCATCCTCAGCCTTATATCCCACTTTGGATTTAGAAAGTCCTGATTATGAGTTCCCGTCCTACCTGTCCAGCCTGTATATTGACCGTTAAAATGTGTGAGCTGCTTAGAATTCCAGTGGATTGCCTTTTTAATTGGATCAATTACCGCTTTAAGTGACATCGGGCAGGCTGGTAACATTCAGCCACACCCACCCACTGAAATATCACAATACGGCGTGACAACATCAGGAACCTCTCTTCCTAACATCATTATGCTTTATTTCACAGCATGTTGGCAGTACCACGCATCTTGCACCTGCACTATTAATTCCTGTCCCTAGTATACACAGCTGTTTGATTGGTAGCCAAGCCAATATCACCCAGTTTAAACAATCGGTCTGAGTCAAAATTAGTCCCAGAGAGTTTACAAAGTGAGTATCATAAAGACTAAATGGCTGGATTTGGTCCCAGTCTATGCTGCATCAGCTGACTTGTGGTACTATGGGTGCTACAGTAATCCTCATCCTTGTTCATAAAATGTATTTTTGGTTATTTTTAATTGAAAAATCTAGCTGTCAAATAAAACCAAACAGCTTTCTAAAAGTAAATTCCTGAAAAGGGGGGAAGATTCTGAGCATTCAACTAGAAATTCTAACCTCAAGCTGTGATAAACAACACACGTGTCTCTCATTCCTTTTGATAGGAAGATGAAAATGTGCATCCTGCAGCTTGATGGCTGCCAACCAGTCTCCTTGTTCAACAGCCTTTGTTACGATGCCTACACGAGTCATCTTGAATTTGTCAGATTAGAATGATTATGCGAATCATAAAAGGCCTCTGGCTGATTTTGGCCAAATATGTTGCTGCATGGGAAGAGATAGCAGCTGCTGTAAGCGACCTGAGCAGACTGATGCCCTGAAGCACATGGAAGACTCAGAGAACAGCGCATTTTTAAAATATGACAGGGCTCCAACTGAAAGGTGCGCCTCGTGGATGTTGGCATGTGTGAAAGATTGAGAGTTAAGGAAATGCTTGTTCGGTAGTTTGAACAATCTAATTTTCTTTCACCGATTTATCTACATGAAATGCTTGAAATTATTAAATCTTTCTCATTTGAAAGTATCTATGCTCCCCTTTACAGTTGAGACATTGCAAGTGGTTAAGTTTATAAGAGTAACTCCATGGAGCCTTGTTGCTCTATATCACAGCTGACTGAATCCTGCAACAATCTGAGAGTAGAATCTCTCCCCAACTAGGAAGGAGTTGCCATCCTCCTGGCAAACTTTAGCAACTGGATTATAAATTATGTGCTGCATTTTATAAGGAGGAAGACAGAGCTAAGATGGAGGAATGTGTGAAGAATCTTTTCTGCAATATTTCTGCCTCATGACCTTTGCAGAATTACACCATTTCCTATTTCTGTACTTAAGAAATAAGTTCAGGAACAGACTGAAAATATACCCTCTCTGAAAGGAGATAGGCATTGGACTGGTGAAAGCAAATCCATATCTATTCTCTGCATAGGGTTTAGAATCCATCCAGCGATAAGAGAATGAATTCAAAATTGAATTTCAATCCTCCTGGTCATAGTTATTCAATTAGAACTGATACTATTGGTAACTACACATTATTTTTTACCATTTAAATAATTCATTATCCAATTAATAATTTTCACCTAAATCCTATGAGCTTTTACTTTAAACATAAATTACTTAAAAAGACCCTTATCAAATACTTTTTGAAAATCAACTTACATAGCGTCAACTATGTTACTTATAATCATCCACTGAATCTATTACATTCACAAAGAACTCTAATTAATTTTTGTATCATTTGTCTTGTGCCATGCGCGCTCCATAGCAAGACCCTGAGGTATACTTGAAGAAGGAGACTTCCACTTGCTGAACGTGCAGCTGGTGTGGAATGATAGGCAGAGAGGATCTAATCATAAAATAGCAAATTTGATGTCAGATGCCTGCCCTCACTTCCCGTCTCCGTTCAATGATTGCTTTGTGTCAAAATTTACCATTGCTAAATGGGTGGCATGGTGGCACAGTGGTTAACGTTGCTGCCTTACAGCACCAGTGACCCAGGTTCGATTCCAGCCTTAGGTCACTGTCTGTGTGGAGTTTGCATTTTCTCATTGTGTCTGCGTGTGTTTGCTCTGGTTTCCTCCCACAGTCCAAAGGGTTAGGCAATGCTAAATTGCGCCTGAGATGAGGAGAAATTTTGTTCTCTCAGAGCAAGTCATTAGCTTGTGGAATTCTCTGCCCTGGAGAGCAGTGGAGGCTAGGTCATTAAACATAGTTAAGGCTGAGTTAGATGGATTTTTGGACAACAAGGGAGTCAAGGGTTTTGACAGGTAGACAGGCAGGTTGAGTTGAAGTGACAATCAATTGAGCCATGATCTTTTCAAATAGTAGAGCAGGCTCTAGGGGCCAAATGACCTATTTCTGTTCCTAATTCTTGTGTTCTAGTGAATGAGGTTGAGTAGGGGGAAACAGAAAAAGGCTGCATGTGACAGATATCAGCTGGGTAAAGCAGGCTCAGGCTCACTATAGAAAATTCAGAGATAAATTGATACAGCAAATAAGGGAAGAAAAGAAGGAATATGAGAAGAGACTGGCAGTTAACGTAAAAAAGGATCCAAAAGTCATCTATAGGGATACAAATTGTAAAAATGGTAAAAAGGAGTGAGGCCAATTATTGATCTAAAAGGGGATTTACACATGGAAGCAAGAGACATTCTTGAAGCATAAAATGAATAAGAACAAAGAACAAAGAAAATTACAGCACAGGAACAGGCCCTTTGGCCCTCCAAGCCTGCACCGACCATGCTGCCTGACTTAACTAAAACCCCCTACCCTTCCCGGGACCATATCCCTCTATTCCCATCCTATTCATGTATTTGTTCAGACGCCCCTTAAAACTCACCATCGTATCTGCTTCCATTACTTCCCCCGGCAGCGAGTTCCAGATACCCACCACCCTCTGCATAAAAAACTTGCCTCGTCCATCTCCTTTAAACCTTGCCCCTCGCACCTGAAACCTATGCCCCCTAGTAATTGACTCTTTCACTCTGAGAAAAAGCTTCTGACTATCCACTCTGTCCATGCCCCTCATAATTTTGCAGAATTCTATCAGGTTGCCCCTTAACCTCCATCATTCCAGTGAGGACAAACCAAGTTTCTCCAACCTCTCCTCATAGCTAATGCCCTCTATGCCAGGCAACATCTTGGTAAATCTTTTCTGTACCCTCTCCAAAGCCTCCACATCCTTTTGGTAGTATGGCGACCAGAATTGAACACTATATTCCAAGTGCGGCCTAACTAAGGTTCTATAAAGCTGCAACAATTGCCAATTTTTAAACTCAATGCCCCGGCCGATGAAAGCAAGCATGCCATATGCCTTCTTGACTACCTTCTCTACCTGCGTTGCCACTTTCAGTGACCTTGTACCTGTACACCCAGATCCCTCTGCCTATCAGTACTCTTAAGGGTTCTGCCATTTTCTGAATATTTCCTATCTTTATTAGACCATCCAAAATGCATTATCTCACATTTGTCCGGATTAAACTCCATCTCTCTGCTCAAGCATCCAATCGATCTATATCCTGCTGTATCCTCTGATGGTCCTCATCGCTGTCCGCAAATCCATCAACCTTTGTGTCATCCGCAAACTTACTAATCAAACCAGTTTCATTTTCCTCCAAATCATTTATATATATTACGAACTGCAAAGTTTCTGATCCCTGAGGAACGCCACTTGTCACAGCCCTTCATTCAGAAACACACCCTTCCACTTCTACCCTCTGTCTTCTATGACCGAGCCAGTTCTGTGTCCACCTTGCCAGCTCACCTCTGATCCCATGTGTCTTCACTTCACTTTCTGCACCAGTCTGCCATGAGGGACCTTGTCAAAGGCTTTACTGAAGTCCATGTAGACAACATCCACTGCCCTACCCTCATCAATCATCTTCGTCACTTCCTCGAAAAACACGATCAAGTTAGTGAGACATGACCTCCCCTTCACAAAACCATGTTGCCTCTCGCTAATATGTCCACTTATTTCCAAGTGGAAGTAAATCTCTCTTGAAGAATCCTCCCCAATAATTTCCCTACCACTGACGTAAGGCTCACTGGCCTGTAATTGCCTGGATTATTCTTGCTACCATTCTTAAACAAAGGAACAACATTGGCTATTCAAAGGAACAACATTGGCTATTGACAAAGGAACAACATTGGCTATTCACAAGAGAATAACATTGGCTATTCACAAAGGAACAACATTGGCTAATACTTTGCATCTGTGCTAATCAAGGAAATAGATAATGCTTATGTCCGGGTAAAGCAGAGGTATTTGAGACACTTGATGGGTTTGAATTTCATCGAAAAAATTCAGTTTTCATAGGATCCTTACAGTGCAGAAGGAGGCCATTCAGCCCATCAAATCTGCACCGACCACAATCCCACCCAGGCCCTATTCCTGTAACCCCACATATTTACCCTGCTAATCCCCCTGACACTAAGGTCAATTTAGCTTGGCCAATCAACCAAACCTGCACAACTTTGGACTGTGCGAGTAAACTGGAGCACCCAGAAGAAATCCACGCAGACACGGGGAGAACGTGCAAACTCCACACAGACAGTGACCCGAGGCTGAAATTGAACCCGGGTCCCTGGTGCTATGAGGCAGCAGTGCTAACCACTGTGCCACCATGCTGCCCAGTAAATTGATAAGGAGAAAGTATTAGAAAGGCCAGCCATTCTTAATACTGTAATAGTGGTAACAAGCTCAACTGCCTATTAATTATTTCTGTAAAAGTAGTGGGTGGGCTGGAAATCTCAGCACCTGCCCGCTTACCATTTTATGGGGACCAAGTTGGGGTTGGGCTGGAAGGCACTGGGCTGTTCACATGTCATATTTAACAGCCCCCTGCTGAAAATATGCTGCTTGGAGGAGGGGCATGAAACCCAGCCTTATGACTTTATGCATGTTCCCCAGCTTGGCACAAATCATTATGCATATAAACTGTCAGTCACAAAACATGTCACTGATGGCGTGTCACAATATTCTTAAGGCTCCATGTCTCCTCCTGCTGCCTACTGTAGTGCAACTTACAATTTTAGCACCCTATCGTGACAAAAGATTTGGAGGTGTTTGACTAATTAATTGTAGCAGCAAACTTGAGGACTGAGGTAAAACGTCTTTGTCTTTGGTTGTGGATAATTTTCCTTTTAAGAAGTGATGCGCGATTAATCCACTCGAGAGGCTAGATCGTACTCGGGAATAAAGGCTTTTATTCGCAACAAGAATAGAGCATACTGCTTAAGAATACTATCCCAGACTAAGGGTCACTAGGAAGTGGCAGTGACCTTTATACTCCTATAAGAAGGCGGAGCCAAACGGAGTGTACCACAGAACAATGCTAACAGGTGGAACACCCCAACCCTAACCCCAACAGTAACAAGAGTAACATATGTACAAGTACCCATAGTGATAACCATCTATGGTTCAGTACCCATAGTGGTAACCATCTATGGTTCACCACAAGAAGATAGTGTGATGCCATCGTATGGAAGGGAGAACAAAAGAAGAGAGTATTAAGAGATTTCTAAATTCTTGGAAGTGCAGGGTCGGATTAAGACAAGTCAGCATGGATTTAGTAAGGGGAGGTCGTGCCTGACAAACCTGTTAGAGTTCTTTGAAGAGATAACAAATAGGTTAGACCAAGGAGAGCCAATGGATGTTATCTATCTTGACTTCCAAAAGGCCTTTGACAAGGTGCCTCACGGGAGACTGCTGAGTAAAATAAGGGCCCATGGTATTCGAGGCAAGGTACTAACATGGATTGACGATTGGCTGTCAGACAGAAGGCAGAGAGTTGGGATAAAAGGTTCTTTCTCAGAATGGCAACCGGTGACAAGTGGTGTCCCGCAGGGTTCAGTGTTGGGGCCACAGCTGTTCTCTTTATATATTAACGATCTAGATGACGGGACTGGGAGCATTCTGGCCAAGTTTGCCGATGATACAAAGATAGGTGGAGGGGCAGGTAGTATTGAGGAGGTGGGGAGGCTGCAGAAAGATTTAGACAGTTTAGGAGAGTGGTCCAAGAAGTGGCTGATGAAATTCAACGTGGGCAAGTGCGAGGTCGTACACTTTGGAAAAAAGAATAGAGGCATGGACTATTTTCTAAACGGTGACAAAATTCATAATGCTAAAGTGCAAAGGGACTTGGGAGTCCTAGTCCAGGATTCTCTAAAGGTAAACTTGCAGGTTGAGTCCGTAATTAAGAAAGCAAATGTAATGTTGTCATTTATCTCAAGAGGCTTGGAATACAAAAGCAGGGATGTACTTCTGAGGCTTTATAAAGCACTGGTTAGGCCCCATTTGGAGTACTGTGAGCAATTTTGGGCCCCACACCTCAGGAAGGACATACTGGCACTGGAGCGGGTCCAGCGGAGATTCACACGGATGATCCCAGGAATGGTAGGCCTGACATACGATGAACGTCTGAGGATCGTGGGATTATATTCATTGGAGTTTAGGAGGTTGAGGGGAGATCTGATAGAAACTTACAAGATAATGAACGGCTTAGATAGGATGGACGTAGGGAAGTTGTTTCCATTAACAGGGGAGACTAGGACGCGGGGGCACAGCCTTAGAATAAAAGGGAGTCACTTTAGAACAGAGATGAGGAGAAATTTCTTCAGCCAGAGAGTGGTGGGTCTGTGGAATTCATTGCCACAGAGGGCTGTGGAGGCCGAGACGTTGAGCGTCTTCAAGACAGAAATTGATAAATTCTTGATTTCTCGAGGAATTAAGGGCTATGGGGAGAGAGCGGGTAAATGGAGTTGAAATCAACCATGATTGAATGGTGGAGTGGACTCGATGGGCTGAATGGCCTTACTTCCGCTCCTATGTCTTATGGTCTTATGGTCTTATTATTTAATTGGAGAAGTACTGCAGAAAGCTGCAACACAAAGGGACTTGGGGTACTTGTGCACCAAACACAGAAAGCTAGCAGGTAATCAGGATGGCTAATGGAATGTTGCCCCTTATTTCAAGGGGGTTGGAGTATAAAAGTGGGGAAGTCTTGCTGCACGGTATTGGTGAGACCACATCTGGAATACTGTGAGCAGTTTTGGTCCTCTTTTTTAAGTAAAGATAGGAGGCAGCTCACTAGGATGCTCCCCAGTATGATGGGATTGTCTTCTGAGGAAAGATTCAACAGGTTGGGACTCTACTCACTGAAATTTAGAAGAATGAGAGTTGATCTCATTGAAACATAAAGGATTCTTAAGGAGCTTGACAGGGTAAATGCTGGGAGAATGTTTCCCCAGTAAGAAGTTTAACAACACCAGGTTAAAGTCCAACAGGTTTATTTGGTAGCAAAAGCCACACAAGCTTTCGGAGCTCCAAGCCCCTTCTTCAGGTGAGTGGGAATTCTGTTCACAAACAGGGTATATAAAGACACAGACTCAATTTACATGAATAATGGTTGGAATGCGAATACTTACAACTAATCAAGTCTTTAAGAAACAAAACAATGTGAGTGGAGAGAGCATCAAGACAGGCTAAAAAGATGTGTATTGTCTCCAGACAAGACAGCCAGTGAAACTCTGCAGGTCCAGGCAACTGTGGGGGTTACAGATAGTGTGACACGAACCCAATATCCTGGTTGAGGCCGTCCTCATGTATGCGGAACTTGGCTATCAGTTTCTGCTCAGCGACTCTGTGCCGTCGTGTGTCACGAAGGCCGCCTTGGAGAACGCTTACCCGAATATCAGAGGCCGAATGCCCGTGACCGTTGAAGTGCTCCCCAACAGGAAGAGAACAGTCTTGCCTGGTGATTGTCGAGCGGTGTTCATTCATCCGTTGTCGTAGCGTCTGCATAGTTTCCCCAATGTACCATGCCTCGGGACATCCTTTCTTGCAGCGTATCAGGTAGACAACGTTGGCCGAGTTGCAAGAGTATGTACCGTGTACCTGGTGGATGGTGTTCTCACGTGAGATGATGGCATCTGTGTCGATGATCCGGCACGTCTTGCAGAGGTTGCTGTGGCAGGGTTGTGTGGTGTCATGGTCACTGTTCTCCTGAAGGCTGGGTAGTTTGCTGCGGACAATGGTCTGTTTGAGGTTGTGCGGTTGTTTGAAGGCAAGAAGTGGGGGTGTGGGGATGGCCTTGGCGAGATGTTCGTCTTCATCAATGACATGTTGAAGGCTCCGGAGGAGATGCCGTAGCTTCTCCGCTCCGGGGAAGTACTGGACGACGAAGGGTACTCTGTCCACTGTGTCCCGTGTTTGTCTTCTGAGGAACTCGGTGCGGTTTCTCGCTGTGGCGCATTGGAACTGTTGATCAATGAGTCGAGCGCTATATCCTGTTCTTATGAGGGCATCTTTCAGCGTCTGGAGGTGTCTGTTGCGATCCTCCTCATCCGAGCAGATCCTGTGTATACGGAGGGCTTGTCCGTAGGGGATGGCTTCTTTAACGTGTTTAGGGTGGAAGCTGGAGAAGTGGAGCATCGTGAGGTTATCCGTGGGCTTGCGGGTTCATGTCACACTATTTGTAACCCCCACAGTTGCCTGGACCTGCAGAGTTTCACTGGCTGTCTTGTCTGGAGACAATACACATCTTTTTAGCCTGTCTTGATGCTCTCTCCACCCACATTGTTTTGTTTATTAAAGACTTGATTAGTTTTAAGTATTCGCATTCCAACCATTATTCATGTAAATTGAGTCTGTGTCTTTATATGCCCTGTTTATGAACAGAATTCCCACTCACCTGAAGTAGGGGCTTGGAGTTCCGAAAGCTTGTGTGGCTTTTGCTACCAAATAAACCTGTTGGACTTTAACCTGGTGTTGTTAAACTTCTTACTGTGTTTACCCCAGTGCAACACCGCCATCTCCACATCAGGATGTTTCCCCTCATGGGAGAGTCTAGGACCAGAGGGCATAGTCTCAGAATAAAGGGGCACCATTTTAAGTCTGAAATGAGGAGGAATTTCTTCTCTCAGAGGGTTGTGAGTCTTTGGAACTCCTTGCCACAGAGAGCTGTGGGGGCAGAGTTCTTGTGTATATTTAAGGCTGAGAAGGATTTTTGATCAGGAAGGGAATCAAGGTTCATGGGGAAAGGGCAAGAAAGTGGACATAAGGAACATTGGATCAGCCATGATCCTATTGAATGGCGGAGCAGGCTCAAGGGGCGTATTTCTTATGGTCTTATGGAAGTCAGCTCAGGAGTAGATAGACATCAACGCAAAATATGAATGAGGTGACACTCCACCAAGGCCACATCTTTCCCCACATCACATTCGCATGGGGCTCCTTCCCTCGGGATCTAAAATCTGGTTTACAGATAGAAAGAAATGAATGGAGGATTGTTTTAAGTTGTGGGCTTGGTACCCAAAGAAGCACCATCTTTAGACATTGCATTACGCCAAATAGTTACAATCCCAAAATGGTTGCTTCAACTCATTCAGCTGCTGCTGCAACGTTGGACTTTCCTTTTTTCTCTCTCAGAGACAAGCTATTTATAGAAGGCCCTAAGAGAAGAAAGAACTGGCATTAATTCAATAATCATATCTCAGGACATAAAAATGCATTTTACATCCAATTAATTAGCTTTGTGCACAGCAAGATTCCACAGGCAATAGTAACACATATAACCAGGTAATGGGTTTTTTTGGCTCTGTTTGAAATATTCCTATGTTGGCCATGACATCCGGAGAGCACCCCTGCTTTGATTAGTGTCAGAGATCCTTAACATCCACTTGCGAGAACAGTTGGAACTTTGATTTAACATTTGATCTGAAAGATTGAACTTCCAACAGTGCAGCGTTCCACTGGTGTGACACAAGTATCAGCCCTGATTATGTGCTAAAGCCCCAGAGTGGGAGCTTGAACTCACAATCTTCTAACTCAGAAGCAAGAATGCCACCACTGAGCCAAGGCTGACACATAAATAGCACTTGGGGCCTGCCAAGAATATCTAATGAAGGAGCACTGAGGAAAATTGAATAATGCTGACAGGTTTAAGACTATTTCTAGAGCAGACGCCACAATAAATCCCCCAGTGAGGGAAATCCAGGCAGCATCTGTATTTGGGCTATTGTATGTCCACAGTGTATATCTTTAAATAAGACTGGCATTAACCCCTTACGTACCTTGACAAAAAAGAGACAATAACATAACAAACTCAATATAACATATTCAGCATCCACAAGGATGCTTTATGTTCATCACATTCTGCTAATGGAAGTGGCCTTTTCACTCGGAATCCAAGGCAGAAGAGTTGGAGAAAGCCCAATCTGGAGCAGTTGGCGCATGAAAGATTTATGTCATTTGCACAACCATCTTTGGTATCATAATTATTTACAACACAATAGATTGATTGACAGATGCTCCATAAATTTGTATGATAACTTTGAACAGAGGAACCCTGACAGTACTGCCCTGCAAAATTATTTGAGTATTTAATGTAGCACATGAATAAGCTGATTGACAGGTGATGCTCTTACAAGTCTGTAAACATATGTACATGCCGTACAAATAGCATCTATAGTGGATCAAAGAGTGAGAATTATCATTCATACTTTCTACGGTTTTTTTGTCAGTAATCCTTGTCCATAACATTGATTATTGAAACTATAAATGAATCTTGATACTATCAGTCAACAAGTGTTTAAAATGCTTAAATATATTCCTCTGACCTCTATTTTATCTTAATTTATTTAAGAATGAATAGATTGTTTCCTTAGTTAAAATAGTGAGTCGGAAAATGTCATATGAACAATTAAAATACTCAAACACTAATATTGCAACTTCTGGGGCACCATCTTTCTATTCATTAAAGCTTTGTTCAAAAACAGTGGGCTGAATTCTCTGAGCCTTATAATGGTGGGCTTGGAGGTCAAGGAGCCAGGAGAATAGGGGGAGCCATGTCAGAATGGCTCCCTGTCAGGTTCAATTGTCATAAATGGAGACACTAGTTGGCAGCATATGAGGTGTTTTCCATTCCCCAGTGGCGAGAGGGGGAGCTGATAGCGGGTAAGTGATTCAGGCGGCAAATCCAAACACTGGCTGGCAGGGTGAGTGGGTGAGAGAAGGGGCTTGTTCTCAGTTGGCATAATCCATTAACCATGCCAGTTAACATTTGACACTGTTGCGTTTTTCAGTTCAAATTGCTCCAGGCACATTCAGCACACCAATGGATGAAAACCAGTCCCCCATCAGGAAGATCAGAACTCAAAAAAGTCAAGTTACTAACAAGCAGCAGCTGCTTCCTGTACACATGATGGACCAATGAAAATCTCACCTTACACGAAAGCAGTGGAATATTGCAATGAATTGTACTAATCTGTGCCACGGGACGAGACACCTTGAACATAAAATGTACTGAAATAATGTTGTTTACCATTCGAACATCTGTGGAAGAACGCAAACTCATTCTATTTTAAACCTTGCTAAGAGTGTAATGAGGAAACTTCAGCAGAGCATAAAATCTTAATGTTCTATAAAAAAGATGTTGATCTCCATTCTGCCCTTTCAAGAAAAAATAACTTAGAGACACTGCACACTCAGAATTACAGTTCCGTTGCTTTGCATATTCTGCTAAAGACCAGCATTGGTCTTGGAAGACTCCCCAGAATAATACTTGAGGGACGGCATGGTGGCACAGTGGTTAGCACTGCTGCCTCGCAGTACCAGGGACCTGGGTTCGATTCCCAGCTTGGGTCACTGTCTGTGCGGAGTTTGCACATTCTCCCTGTGTCTGCGTGGGTTTCCTCCGGGAGCTCCAGTTTCCTCCCACAGTTCAAAGATGTGCGGGTTAGGTGGACTGGATGTGCTAAACTGCCCCTTAGTGCCAGGGGGACTAGCAGGGTAAATGCATGGGGTAATGGGGATAGGGCCTGGGTGCGATTGTGGTTGGTGCAAACTCGATGAGCCAAATGGCCTCCTTCTGCACTGTAGGGACTCTATGATTCTATGAATGAAGAGTTCAACAGAATAAACAAATGCTGCATTTTTCAAACTAGTTCGTACATTTGATCCGTCTAAGGAACTGTTGTTGACCTGTGATGCTTCTTCATATGGCATTGGTGCAGTGCTGTCCCATGAAATGAGTGATGGATCTGAAATGCCAATAGGCTATGTCTCAAGAACCCTCTCAGAGGCCGCACAAGGCTACTCACAAATTGAGAAAGAAGTATTATCCATAGTTTTTGGTCTCAAGTAATTCCACCAGGACTTTACCATTGTTTCTGACCACAAACCAGTCTTGGATCTTTTTAAAGAAGACAGGGCTATTCCTCAAATCAAATCAGCAAGAATTCAACGTTGGATGTTAATTCTGTCTGCCTACAAATATATATTCAAGCACCAACCTGGAACACATTTAATGAAAGTGGATACACTTAGCCACCTAACTTGACAAGAAAGTGTTACAGCTGTTCCAGTACCACAGGAAATTATCCTGGTGTTGATTTTTTGGATACATTGTCAGTCTAAGCGAAACAAATCAGATACTGGATGCTGGGATCCACTTCTATCCAAAGTGAGACACAAGGACTGGGATTCTCACAAAATAATTCCGAGTCTCCAATTTGCGGGAAAATGGGAGTAAATCCCGCTGGTTTATTCAGTGTGATTCCCAGAATGAATCTTCGACACTCTGTGCACCACAGAGTGCCTCAGTATGATTCACTCGGGGGGTGGGGCCTATTCCCGCTGGAGAGGCCGGCAGCCATAGCGCTGAGTGAGCCACTGCGCAAGCGCCGATCTACCAGCATGGAGATCAGCGCATGTGTAGTGGTCCCACATTGCCGGCCTCCATATCACTGGCCAGCCCAATTGCTGGCCAGCCCGCAATTCCCCATCACTCTCCTTCCGATACCCCCACCCCAAATTGCTGGCCTCCCGGACCTCCCCGGGCTAGCCCCAATGACCCCCTGACCCAAACAACTCCAATCTCCTGAACCCCCCCCCCCGGACAGTCCTGACCCTCCCCGCACCCCCCTACCCAGCAGCCCCGAACCCCACCCCCCAACCACCTGGATGGCCAGCCCCGATCACCACTGCAGAGTGGCATCGGGAGCTCCCCTATCCCCACCGATCGCCCCCAGTAGGCCCCGCCCTCTCTGGCACTGCCCCTTTGACACCGTCCGATGTCAGGTGAACAGTGCCAAGATGCCCATTGGGCAGTGCCTGTTTACCCCTTGGGCAGTGCCAGGGTGCCAGGTTGGTACTGCCCAAGGGGTATCCCCTCTTACCCCCAACTTCTTGTCGGGGGAGCTCAATTGCCTCTCTTTCCTCCAGCGGAGTCGGCTACCTGTTTCCTGTTAGTGGAGAGCAGTAGTAAACCCTGCTGGAGTGAACCTGGGCCCGGGGGGGGGGGGGGGGGGGGGGGGCGGTGGTAGTGGCACAGATGCGAGCGGGCCCAGAGGCTTCAGTCTTGGCCCGCTAATGAAACGGAAATAGCACATTCTCTATTAAAATCAGCCTCATGCCGGCCTGATTACTCTGGAAATCTGAGGCTGGGAGACTTACAGAGGCCGTAACGCCCAGCTGGAAGCCGGCAAAACGGCCTCCACTGACTTCTCCTGGCCCACTGAGGTGCTAGAGCAGCGCAGCAGGCTGGGAGAATCGTCCCCAAGATACTTAGATGTTGGGCCAATGAGCCTGTCTCTGAAGAAATTAAATCATTTTTTATCTGCAAGGATGAATTTATTTGCCAGGATGGTGTCATACTCTGGGAAGCAAGAGTAGTCATCCCTGTGCCAGGCTGAGAGCTACTTCTAATGGAATTACACAGTATTCAGCCAGGCATCTCAAAGATGAATATGCTTGCCAGGAGTTATGAATAGTGGCCTGGCATTGATGCCAACATCGAGAACCTACTCAAGCACTATGAACAGTGCCAACAACAAGGGCAAAAGAGTAACAAGGGCGAGAGTAGGGCCTCTTAAGGATCAACAAGGTCATCTATGTGCAGATCCACAAGAGATGGTTGAGATCCTAAATGAATATTTCTCATCAGTATTTACTGTTGAGAAAAGCATGGATGTTAGGGAACTTGGGGAAATAAATAGTGATGTCTTGAGGAGTGTACATATTACAGAGAAGGAGGTGCTGGAAGTCTTAAAGCGCATCAAGGTAGATAAATCCCCGGGACCTGATGAAGTATATCCCAGGACGCTGTGGGAGGCTAGGGAGGAAATTGCGGTCCCCTAGCCGAGATATTTGAATCATCGATAGTCACGGGTGAGGTGCCTGAAGATTGGAGAGTGGCAAATGTTGTGCCTTTGTTTAAAAAGGCCTGCAGGGAAAAGCCTGGGAATTACAGGCCAGTGAGCCTCACATCTGTGGTGGGTAAATTGTTGGAAGGTATTTTGAGAGACAGGATCTACAGGCATTTAGAGATGCAAGGACTGATCAGGGACAGTCAGCATGGCTTTGTGAGTGGAAAATCATGTCTCACAAATTTGATTGAGTTTTTTCAAGGGGTAACCAAGAAGGTAGATGAGGGCAGTGCAGTGGATGTTGTCTACATGGACTTTAGCAAGGCCTTGAACAAGGTACCACCTGGTGGGTTGTTGCATAAGGTTAAATCTCACGGGGTCCAGGGTGAGGTATCTAAATGGATACAAAATTGGCTTCTTGCCAGAAGCCAGAGAGTGGTTGTAGAGAGTTGTTTTTCAAACTGGAGGCCTGTGACCAGCAGTGTGCCTCAGGGATCAGTGATGGGCCCACTGTTATTTGTCATTTATATTAATGATTTGGATGAGAATATAGGGGGCATGATTAGTAAGTTTGCAGATGACACCAAGATTGGTGGCATAGTGGTCAATGAAGAAAGTTATCTCCAATTGCAACAGGATCTTGATCAACTGGACCAGTGGGCTGATGAATGGCAGATGGAGTTTAATTTAGACAAATGCGAGGTAATGCATTTTGGTAGATTGAACCAGGGCAGGACTTACTCAGTTAATGATAGGGCGTTGGGGAGAGTTACAGAACAAAGAGATCTAGGGGTACATGTTCATAGCTCCTTGAAAGTGGAGTCACAGTTGGACAGAGTGGTGAAGAAGGCATTCGGCATGCTTGGTTTCATCGGTCAGAACATTGAATACAGGAGTTGGGACGTCTTGTTGAAGTTGTACAAGGCATTGGTAAAACCACACTTGGAATACTGTGTGCAATTCTGGTCACCCTATTATAGAAAGGATATTATTAAACTAGAAAAGATTTACAAGCTGCTACCGGGACTTGATGGATTGAGTTATAAGGAGAGGCTGAGTGGACTGGGCCTTTTTTCTCTGGAGAGTAGCAGGCTGAGAGGTGACCTTATAAAGGTCTATAAAATAATGAGGGGCATAGACAAGGTAGATAGTCAATACCTTTTCCCAAAGGTGGGGGAGTCTAAAACTAGAGGGCATAGGTTTAAGGTGAGAGGCGAGGGATACAAAAGTGTCCAGAGGGACAATTGTTTCACGCAGAGGGTAATGAGTGTCTGGAACAAGCTGCCAGAGGTAGTAGTAGAGGTGGGTACAATTTTATCTTTTCAAAAGCATTTAGATAGTTACATGGGTACGATGGGTATAGAGGGATATGGGCCAAATGCGGGCAATTGGGATTAGCTTAGGGGTTTTAAACAAGAAAGGGCAGCATGGACAAGTTGGGCCGAAGGGCCTGTTTCCATGCTGTAAACCTCTATCACTCTATAACAACAAAAGTTGCTAGCTGCAGCCCCACTTGGGAATGGCCTGGCTGGCCATGGGTACAAGTCCATATTGATTATGTTGGACCATTCATGGGCACAATGGCTGGAATTGTACCGGCCAGCATGTATGCCTGAGGCTCATAAGATCGCGCCCCAGGCCAATGGAGAATGCCATTCTCCGAGCCTCGCCCGCCCCGAATTCGGGATGGGCATGCCAGTAAAATCAGGGCCAATGTTTCTGCTCATTTGTGATGTACACACTACGTGGATGAATATTTTTGATGTGAAGTCTCCTCCATCACACACTACCATTGAAAGATTATGCCAATGTTTTTCCACCCATGGAATACCTGAAGTCATATTATATGCACAATATTCACAAGTGCTGAGTTTCAAAGGTTCACCGCACTCAATGACATAAGATGGCATAAAGCACATTAGAACTGTGTCTTATCATCCAGCGTCCAATGGATTAGATGACCAAGCCGTTAAAATGTTGAACCCTGGAGACCAGAAACTCACGCTTTCTTCTTGGCTACCGGACCACTTCACATGCAACAATGGGAGTCAACCAGCAGAATTGTTAATGGCCTGTTGTCTCAGAACAAGACTGAGCTTCATTTTTCCAAATTTGCTGGTAGGGTTGAGGCCAGCCAAAGTATCAGAAGACAAGTGATGATTCATGTTATTCAACATGGTCGTTTATAATGGATGACACCGTGTATATGAAGAATTTTGGTAGAGTGACGAGTTGGGTCCCTGGTATTGTTTTCTGGACCCCTGGGGCCCTATCTTGTCAAGTGGACATAGAAAGAAGGATCATCCAAAAACACATAAACCGTTTGAGAAAAGGAGAGATGTCTGAGCAGCCAATTTTGCCATCAGGAAGCATATTGCCATCAGGAAATGTTGCCGAATGCTTTAGCACTGAAGTACCTGGTCGTTCTGTGGCAGACAAAACTGACATCTCCATGGAAACAGATAGAACTGAGCTGCCTGTGCCCGAAGAGGCACTTGTCATTATGGTTTCGGCTGACAGCAATCCTGTGGAAGTGTCCCAGACAGAAGAGTTACGCCTCTCCACAAACATTAGGAAATCCCTGAAAGACTTAATTTATAATGCACTGGATTGATGTAGTAAGTGTTCAATTATCTGGAACTGTGTAAATTGAGTATTGACTTTGTATAAAGAGACTTAGAGGGAGAGGAATGTGGTGATTGTCCCTTTAAAGCTCAACGTGTACAGTAAGGGTCACATGACCTGGGGAACTAATCGGGGAGCAGGGTGGGGGAATTACTCTGGTATCGCGGGAGCTGATTGCAGCCACGAGACTGCAAGCCACTCTATAGTTTTAACCTGTAAATAAATGAGGTGAATGAGCATCTTTACAGGACTTAATCACATTAGAAAAAGTAAGTTTAGAGAATGTTTACTTGCCTGATTCTGGGAATGGTGGCTAGGCGGGGGGTGGGGTAGGGGTTATTATTTTATGAGGAAAGATTGGACGAGTTTTGAAGAATGGTATCTGATCATATGGAAACATATAAGACCCTGAGGGGGCATGACAGAGTGGATGCTGAAAAGACGTTTTCCCTTTTGGGGAGGCCAGAATTAAAGGACAGCACCTGGATAGGTTTCCCCTCAATTGCAAGGAACCTAATGACTTCCTCTGAATAATTACATGCCTCCCAAGGGTGATTCCATTTTGAGGCACCGTTGTGGTGTCCAACCTGCCTCCGCAGCACCCACCACTCTGCTGGGGTTACTGAGACTGCAAAGTTGCCAGCCCTCTGATTGCTGCACTGAAAGCCTCCCCATTACTCTTCATAGGATGGCAAGTGTGGAGGTGGCCAATTAGGAGGTCGCTGACTGTGTTGCCAAAAACTGTAGGCTCAGTACCATTATTTAGTCCTAACGTCAGAGTTCCAAAGCCTGTACAAAAAACTATTCCACAATGCATCTTGACCACCCAAATGTATTAATTTAGCTCAAAACACTGAGAAACCAGTTTGCAAACAGTTTAATGTATCTGTAATTTCAAAGGCAACCAAATCAGTTTTATGGGCAATGCGAGCCGTAAAATGTAGTTTGTCATCATTTTTAAATCAACTGTGCATGTAAACAAGGCTCAACCTTTACATCTACTTCCTTCCATCATTACAATAAACCATTTGAGCTTTTTCTTGCAACGACACATTACCTGAGCAACTAACTGATAGATCGATATAGAATTGTACTGGTAGTAAAAATAAACTGCTGATATTTATTTAATTTAATCTTGTAGCTTGTCAGGCAGAGAACAAGATTTATCATAAAGTTCACATTTAGTGACCAGCAATTTATACATTTTGCAGCACACTTGGCAGATAAACCTTATAATTGAAATAGTCAATTTTACCCCAGCATAAATCTGATCAGACAGTTATTGAACTAATTCTTTTTTGCTATCAATGTCATTCTTGTCAATTGTGACTCTCCATATAGTGAAAACTTTCATTTTCATTTGTCGAGCTGTAAAATTCAGATGATCAATCTAAACATTGACATGGCCATTTGAGATTATAGCATTCCCACCAGCCTACATGTTTCCTTCAATATTTTAAAGATATTTTAATATTTGATATATTACAGAAGCAAATTGAAACTCGCAAAGGGGAGAGGGTTTGACTGGAAGCTAAAGATAAGAGAAAAGGAATGAGAGCAAAGTTCAGAGAATCAAAAGAGATAAAGACGACAAAGGCTCAGTCAAGGTTATAGGAACTAGTAATAAAGTCTCTGATAAAAATAAATGATGAGTGATGTTAAAATAAGAATGCATTAAATTGCCTATATGGCAATGTGCAGATCATAAGGAACAAAATGAGAAAATTGCAGGAAATACTGAGATGTGAGGTAATAGATGTTGAAAAGTAATCCATGTTATCGTCTTGGCCATCACTGCACTTAAAGCAACAACTGATGCTGGTGAATAAAGATGAATTTGCCCTTTTTTCTATGTCTAATTGACTGCGTGGCACACAGGATCAGAAGTAGATCATTTCACCTCTTGAGCCTGTTCCACCATTCAGTAAGATCATGGCTCATCTGCTGCCACAATCTATATCCATTAATCCCTTTGGTTAACAAAAATGAATCAATGTCGGACTGAAGATTTATGATTAATGTAGCATCAATGGCTATTTGCAGGAAAGTGTTCCAAACTTTTACTTTAGAAACATAGAAACATAGAAAACTACAGCACAAAACAGGCCCTTCGGCCCCGCAAGTTGTGCCGAACATATCCCTACCTTTTAGGCCGACCTATAAATAGAAACATAGAAGGCAGAAGTCATAGAGTCATAGAGTCCTAGAAGTTTACAGCATGGAAACAGGCCATTCGGCCCAACTTGTTCATGCCGCCCCTTTATTTAACCCCTAAGCTAGTCCCAATTGCCCGCGTTTGGCCCATATCTCTCCATACTCATCTTACCCATGTAACTGTCTCAATGCTTTTTAAAAGACAAAATTGTACCCACCTCTACTACTATCTCTGGCAGCTTGTTCCAAACACTCACCATGCTCTGTGTGAAAAAATTGCCCCACTGGACCCTTTTGTATCTCTCCCCTCTCACCTTAAACCTATGCCCTCTAGTTTTAGACTCCCCTACCTTCAGGAAAAGATATTGATTACCGAGCTGATCTATGCCCCTCAGTATTTTATAGACCTCTATAAGATCACCCTGAAGCCTCCTAAGCTCCAGAGAAAAAAGTCCCAGTCTATCAAGCCTCTCCTTATAACTCAAACCATCAATTCCCAGTAGCATCCTAATAAATATTTTCTGCACTCTTACTAGTTTAATAATATCCTTTCTATAATAGGGTCACCAGAACTGTACACAGTATTCCAAGTGTGACCTTATCAATGTCTTGTACAACTTCAGCAAGACATTCCAACTCCTGTATTCAATGTTCTGACCAATGAAACCAAGCATGCCAAATGCCTTCTTCACCACTCTGTCCACCTGTGACTCCATTTTCAAGGAACCATGAACATATACCCCTAGATTTCTTTGTTCTGTAACTCTCCCCAATGCCCTACCATTAACTGAGTAAGTCCTGCCATGGTTCGATCGATCAAAATGCATCACCTCGCATTTATCTAAATTAAACTCCATCTGCCATTTGTCAGCCCACTGGCCCAATTGATCAAGATCCCGTTGCAATTCTAGATAACCTTCTTCACTGTCCACTATGCCACCAATCTTGGTGTCATCTGCAAACTTACTAACCATGCCTCCTAAATTCTCATCCGAATCATTAATATAAATGACAAATAACAGTGGACCCAGCACTGATCCCTGAGGCACACCGCTGGCCACAGGCCTCCAGTTTGAAAAACAACCCTCTACAAACACCCTCTGGCTTCTGTCATCAAGCCAATTTTGTATCCATTTGGCTACCTCACCCTGGATCCCATGAGATGTAACCTTATGCAACAACCTACCATGTGGTAACTTGTCAAAGGCCTTGCTAAAGCCCATGTAGACAACATCAACTGCACTGCTCTCATCTACTTTCTTGGTTACCCCTTCCAAAAACAATCAAATTTGTGAGACATGATTTTCCACTCACAAAGCCATGCTGACTGTCCCTAATCAGTCCTTGTGCCTCTAAATGCCTGTAGATCCTGTCTTTCAAAATACCTTCGATCAACATATCCACTACAGATGAGAGGCTCACCGGCCTGCAGTTCCCAGGCTTTTCCCTACAGCCCTTCTTAAACAAAGGTACAACATTTACCACCCTCCAATCTTCAGGTATCTCACGTGTGACTATCGATGATTCAAATATCTCTGCTAGGGGACCCGCAATTTCCTCCCTAGCCTCCCACAGTGTCCTGGGATACACTTCATCAGGTCCCAGGGATTTATCTACCTTGATGCACTTTAAGACTTCCAGGACTTCCTTCTCTGTTATAGTACACTCCTCAAGCCATCACTATTTATTTCCCCAAGTTCCCTAACATCCATGCTTTTCTCAACAGTGAATACTGATGAGAAATATTCATTTAGGATCTCACCCATCTCTTGTGCATCCGCACATAGATGACTTTGTTGATCTTTAAGAGGTCCTGCTGTCTCCCTAATTACTATTTTGCCCTTTATGTATTTGTACATAGAACATAGAACATAGAACAGTACAGCACAGAACAGGCCTTTCGGCCCACGATGTTGTGCCGAGCTTTATCTGAAACCAACATCAAGCTATCCCACTCCCTATCATCCTGGTGTGCTCCATGTGCCTATCCAATAACCGCTTAAATGTTCCTAAAGTGTCTGACTCCACTATCACTGCAGGCAGTCCATTCCACACCCCAACCACTCTCTGCGTAAAGAACCTACCTCTGATATCCTTCCTATATCTCCCACCACGAACCCTATAGTTATGCCCCCTTCTAATAGCTCCATCCACCCGAGGAAATAGTCTTTGAACGTTCACTCTATCTATCCCCTTCATCATTTTATAAACCTCTATTAAGTCTCCCCTCAGCCTCCTCCGCTCCAGAGAGAACAGCCCGAGCTCCCTCAACCTTTCCTCATAAGACCTACCCTCCAAACCAGGCAGCATCCTGGTAAATCTCCTCTGCACTCTTTCCAGCGCTTCCACATCCTTCTTATAGTGAGGTGACTAGAACTGCACACAATGTTCCAAATGTGGTCTCACCAAGGTCCTGTACAGTTGCAGCATAACCCCACGGCTCTTAAACTCCAACCCCCTGTTAATAAAAGCTAACACACTATAGGCTGCCTTCACAGCTCTATCCACTTGAGTGGCAACCTTTAGAGATCTGTGGATATGGACCCCAAGATCTCTCTGTTCCTCCACAGTCTTCAGAACCCTACCTTTGACCCTGTAATCCACATTTAAATTAGTCCTACCAAAATGAATCACCTCACATTTATCAGGGTTAAACTCCATTTGCCATTTCTCAGCCCAGCTTTGCATCCTATCTATGTCTCTTTGCAGCCTACAACAGCCCTCCACCTCATCCACTACTCCATCAATCTTGGTGTCATCAGCAAATTTACTGATCCACCCTTCAGCCCCCTCCTCTAAGTCATTAATAAAAATCACAAAGAGCAGAGGACCAAGCACTGATCCCTGTGGCACTCCGCTAGCAACCTGCCTCCAATCCGAAAATTTTCCATCCACCACCACCCTCTGTCTTCGATCAGACAGCCAGTCACCTATCCAATCGGCCAACTTTTCCTCTATCCCACACCTCCTCAGTTTCATCATAAGCTGACCATGGGGGACCTTATCAAACGCCTTACTAAAATCCATGTATATGACATCAACTGCCCTACCTTCATCAACACACTTAGTTACCTCCTCAAAAAATTCAATCAAATTTGTAGAAGCTCTTTGGATTTTCCTTTGCCTTATCTGCCAAAACAATCTTGTGTCCCCTTTTTGCTCTCCTGATTTCTCTCTTAACTCTACTCCTACACCCTTTGTACTCTTCAAGGGATCCATTTGGTCCAAGCTACCTATGCATGTCACGTGCCTCCTTCTTCTTCTTGACCAGGGTCTCAATATCCTGAGTCATCCAGGATTCCCTACTTCTACCAGTTTTGCCCTTCACTCTCAGAAGAATGTGCTCATGCTGAAATCTGGTTAACACACTTTTGAAAGCGTCCCACTTACCAGACATCCCTTTGCCTTCCCACAGACTCCCCAATTAGCTGTTGAAAGTTCCTGCCTGATACCATCAAAATTGGCCTTGCCCCAATTTAGAATTTTAACTTTTGGGCCAGACCTATCATTCTCCATAGCTATCTTAAAACTAATGGAATTATGGTCACTGGTCCCAAAGTGATCCCTCACTAACATTTCTGTCACCTGCCCTTCCTTATTTCCCAAGAGGAGGTCAAGTTTTGCCCCCCCTCTAGTCGGGACATCCACATACTGAATGAGAAATTCCTCCTGAACACACTCAACAAATTTCTCTCCATCCAACCCTCTAATACTATGGCAGTCCCAGTCAATGTTGGGAAAGTTAAAATCCCCTACTATTACCACCATATTTTTCTTGGATCTATCTGTAATCATCTTACATATTTGCTCCTCAATTTCCCGCTGACTATTTGGGGGCCTATAGTACAACCCTATCAAAGTGATTGCCCCCTTCTTATTTCTCAGTTCAACCCATATAAACTCAGTGGGCGAACCCTTGGATATATCCTCTCTCAGTACTGCTGTGATGTTTTCCTTAATCAAAATGCAACTCCCTCTCCTCTCTTTCCTCCTGTTCTATCTTTCCTATAGCATCTGTACCCTGGAACATTGAGCTGCCAGTCCTGTCCTTCCCATGTTTCAGGAATTGCGATAATATTCCAGTCCCATGTACCCATTGATGCCCTGAGTTCATCTGCCTTGCCTGTCAGTGTTTCTTAATTTCACACTGGAGAGGATTGCCTCTAATATTTAGTCTTTGCCTACCAGGTACCTCCTGTATTCTAGTCCTCTCATTATAAAGACCAAAATTCTATGAGCCCTTTTGATTATTTTTTGTACTAATTAATGACATTTTAATGATCGATGTAGCTGGACACCCACGTAGACCCTCACTGCAAATAGTAAAAAAAAGCCAGAAACAAAGTACCCTCTCCTTATTTGTATTCTTCTATTGGATTTTTGGTCCAAGTGCATGACTTTGCATTGCTGACATTGAAATCTATTCATCACGGTTTTGCATGTTCACTTAATCTTTCAGCATCTTTTTATAATTTTATGCTTCCGTCTAACGCGTCTACGATGCCACCTACATATATGTTATCAATGGTGGTGCAATGGTAATGTTACTGGACTAATAAACCAGGGGGCCCAGGGCAGTGCTCTAGTTTTAATCCCACAATAGCAGGTGGGGATGAGAATGATTTTTCTCTCAGTGGGTTATTAGTATATAGAATTCTCTTCCCTGAAAGGCAATGCAGTCTGGGTCTTTGAATTTATAAAAGGCAGATTTAGACAGATTTTTGATAGACAAGGGAGCCAGGGGTTATGAGGGGGGTGGGGTGGGGGGGGGGGGGGCACAGACAGGAAAGTGGAATTGAGACCACAATCAGATCTTATTGAATGGTGGAGCAGGTTTGAAGGGCTGAATGGCCTACTCCTGCTCCTAAGTTTAATTTTCCTATCTTTCAGTCAGCATCTGTTAATTGGCCTTAAGTTGATGTTTATCTTCCTTCATTGGTTACCGACCACTTGCGGGCAGATAGTCCTTCTGCCCCTGATCCCACCTCTGGGAAAATGGCCTGTAGGCAGGATGGTGCTAGCAAATTGGCACACTGGCCAACAGCACAAATTGTGTGTCCACCTGCCTCTGTAGTCAGCCCCACATGGTGTCAAAAATGGGATTTGGGCACTATGCGAAAGGCCAGAAATCCATCAACACAGAGGTCATGCAGCGAACATTCATACAGGACCCACTGACGCAACAGAGCAGAATAACAAGATTCTGGAACTCCAACAAGAAAATAATTGGATCATGACAGGAGCTGAATGAATTGAGGCAAGGCTCCAGAATTGAATGCAGGGACTTATATCAGGGAATCCATGATGACTGACCTGCAGCCCGTTTGGCCTTGCTTGGTACTGCAGAGGATTATAATGGGGAGGTGAGTCTTCTATCCTTTGAACAGTGTGCCAAGTAAGTAAAGTATTGAAAAGAACAGTAAGGCAGGAATTGTGACATTTTCTTTGTAGAGATGTCCAAAAGGCATACTTTGATTTGGAACTAATGAATACAGCTGATTAACAGACGGTGAAGAAGAACAAAAAACAAAGAACAAAGAAATGTACAGCACAGGAACAGGCCTTTCGGCCCTCTAAGCCTGTGCCGATCATGATGCCCTAACTAAAAAATAACTTTCTGTCCTTACTCAGTCCGTATCCCTCTATTTCCTCCCTGTTCATGTACCCTTCCAGATGCCTCTTAAATTTTGCTAATGTGCACCACTCTCTGCATGAAAAGCTTCCCCTGCACATCACCCTTAAACTTTCCCCCTCTCACCTTGAACCTGCGCCCCCTTGTAATTGACACTTCCACCTGGGAAAAAGACTTTGCATATCCATTCTGTCTATGCCTCTCATAATTTTGTGGACCTCTATCAGGTCTCCCCTCAGCCTCCATCTTTCCAGTGAAAACAATCCTCGTTTATTCAACCTCTCCTCATAGCCAACACCCTTGAGACCAGGTGAACCTTCTTTGCACTCTCTCCAAAGCTTCCACATCCTTCTGATAATGTGGTGACCAGAACTGCACACGATACTCCAAATGCGGCTCCAAGGTTTTATATAGCTGCAACATGATTTCCCAATTCCAGTACTCAATGCCCCGGCTGATTAAGGCAAGAATGCCATGTGCCTTCTTAATTACGTTGGCCACCTGTGTTGCCACTTTTAGGGAACTGTGGACCTGCATGCCCAGATCCCTCTGTATGTTAATGTTCCTAAGGGTTCTGCATTTACAGTATAATTCATACCTAAATTTTATCCTCCAAAATACATCGCCTTGCATTTGTCTGGATTAAATTCCATCTGCCATTTTTGTGCCCAAGTCTCCAATCCATCTATATCCTGTTGTATCCTCTGACAATTCTTGGCATTATCAACAACTCTGCCAATCCTTGTGTCATCCGCAAACGTACTAATCAGACCACCCACAGTTTCCTCCAGATCACTTATGTATAATACGAACAACAGTGGTCCGAGTGCTGATCCCTGCAGAACACCACTAGCTACAGATCTCCTTTCTGAAAAAACGCCCTTCCACCGCTGCTCTCTGTCTTCTATAACCAAGTAAGAAGTCTCACAACACCAGGTTAAAGTCCAACAGGTTTATTTGGTAGCAAATACTATAACCAAGTCAGTTCTGTGTCCATCCAGCCAGCCCACCCAAATCCCATGTGATTTTAGTTTTTGTACCAGTATGCCATGTGGGACCTTGTCAAACATGTTACTAAAGTCCACATAAACTACATCCACAGCCCTTCCCTCATCACTTTTCTTTGTCATCTCTTCAAAAAACTCAAGTTGGTGAGACCTGACCCAGAAGGGAATCCTGGCCCACACTGGATTAACCCTGTGATGAGAGTTTAACAGTTTCCAACATGGGGATAGGGAAAATCTCCATGATTACAAATGTTTGACCTGATACAGCAAGCACAGTGATGGATGCAGCCCAACAACTCACCCAGCAAAGATTGTGGAATTGGCTGGTGTGGATCATTTAGTTCATCTGAGGCTTACCCCTGAGTGACCGGAGATGGGACAGACAAAGAGAGCTGGCAGACACCTAGGAGTCAGTGGCCATAGCAAAATGATGTCTGGGGTTGGAGAAAATCGGTCAGGATTGAGGAGACATCTACACCAGGCCCCAATGCCACCCTGCTAGCTTGAAGAAACATGACGATCTTGGTAAAACTCTGCGGGAGAAGATGGGATGTGGGTTGGATGGGGTAGAGGTGCTGCTGAAATACAGCAAGAAGCCATGAAAGGACATTGTGTCCTCTTTGTTGCAAAGTTTAGAAACGTTAACTGTTTTTAGGTGTTAACATTGTGAAGGACTAGGGCATATTGCAAGGTGATCGCCTAGCATTGTGGACCCAATGTACTGTAGTCTGGGAAGTCAGAACCCAGCCATTTGGGAGAACTATTTGGCTGGTGTGGTGCCAACCATGAGCCACATGATGACCATATTTTGTTTGTTAAAGCCCACAAAGTTGAACAGTAAATGGAGACAGATTCCTGAGGTGTGGCCATGACAATACTCTGGTCCATGACAGTTGTTGGGCAGATATTTCTGGGTTGAAAACACTCAAGAATTCAAGTATGTTTTAATTAAGAATGATATTTAGTGATCAAATCGGTGCAGAGGCAGAAGGGGGAATATTCTAGCTGATAGAAGTCATGTTCCACCTCAAGTAAACGCAATCCAGTAAGAAAAATTGTGGTAGGTTAGATATTGGGCATGATTTTCCACCCCGCTCCCCCCTCCCATCGGCATGTTTTCTGGCAGTGGATGTGGCTTACCATTAGCCACTGGTGAGTTCTTCCGATCCTGCCAGTGTCTATGTCCTTCTGGATGGCTATCTGTCCCGCTGCTTGGGAACCCAATGTGGAGGGATCACCTTTGGCGGGACCGGAAAATTTCACCAGCAGAAAATGCCAGAAAATCGTGCCTATTGGTTTTTGTTCTTCCAACCCGAAGGAGGCAAACTTGAGCCCATTCCCGCTGTCCGTGGGGATGCTGGTGGGTGTTCAAGATCCAGAAGTCACAGATCTCGTCAGTGAGATCGCGATTTCAGATCTTCCCCACTCCTCACCAGTGACCTAATTAGGCTTACGCCCATATGGATGTGAACCGGTGACATAACGGGCATAAACCTGATTTACATTTATTTCAATACATTTTAACATTATTAACACCCCCCCTCGCCAGGTTTTGACCCTCCCCTATATTTTCAAACCGCCTCAATGTGACGTCAAACAGCGTGGTTTACAACAGGTTCACTCAGACATTAACCTGTTGTGGAGATCCCCATGGGGGCACAAAGGTAAGTATAGCCTCTGGGTTGAGCGGCATGACCAGGCAGTGGCCTGGCAATGACCCTGGCACTGCTCCTTGGCACAGGATGGCACCATGTCCATGTCACCCTGGCAGTGCCAACCTGGCTGTGTCAATCTGTGCCAAAGGGCGGACCCCAGTGGGAACCTCATGGTGGGGTGGAATTCATTTATATGTACTTGTGGGGTGAAGCAGGCAGGGGAGGAGAGGATGCTGGTGATGGCCAGGGAGGGTTGGGTGTCAGCTCTGACTATGGGGGTTGGCGAAGGGGGGAGGAGCTGCTGATCGGGTCGGGGGGGAAGGGGCCGTTCTCGGAAGAGCCAATTCAGGAATAGCAGTTCTTCATGGGGAAGATCACCATCTGCTGCAGTGCCATCTGTATTCACCAGCTCTGACCTTCCTTTGTGAAGAACTGAGAGATCCCTAATTCTCATGACTGCTCTGAGTCTAGTCGATGGTGATCCCTGTGAAAGAAAAGAACTTACTGCTGATTATATAAATGTCCTCAGCTTCTGAAGGCTGAACATAGAAACATACAAAATAAGGGCAGAAGTAGGCCATTTGGCCCCTTGAGCCTCCTCCACCATCCAATAAGACCACTGCTGATCTGTTTGAGAATCATTCACCTTCACCTTAAAAATATTCAATGTCCCTGCTTCTGAGGCCACCTTCTGAGGCAAAGGCCGGAATTTTACTGGCACGCCCGCCCCGATTCCGGGGGTGGGCAAGGCTCGGAGAACGGCATTCTCTGTTGGCCTCGTATGAAACTTGGGTGGACATGCTGGTAAAATTCCACCCAGATAGTTTCAAATTCGCGTAACATTCTGAGAGAAGAAAATTCTCCCCTGTCCTCTAAGAGCAACCGTTAATTTGAAAAAAGTGCTCCTTACCTCTGGGCTCACCCACAGTAGGAAACATCGGGGGGCAATTCTCCCATCCCAATGCACACGTTTTTTGGCGTGTTGGGATCGGAGAATTGTATGGTGGCCATTTTGCGGGATTCGTGCATGCGTTCTCCCAGAGCCGGAGAACAGGCGTGGTCAGGACCGCGCTGGAAACCGGCGGGAGGAGAGGTCAGTAATTTAAATCTTTTTTTCATGTATTTCAAATCTCATTATCGGGCCTGGCACGGAATTCTCCAGGCACGATAGCATCTCTCACCCCACCAGGAGTATTTCACTCCAGTGGGGTTTAGAGTAGCTCTCCACTTGCGGGGGACTAGTAGGAGACTCGGCCAGAGTGAAGAGAGGGCAATCGGGGCCCGCCAGGGGGTCGGGCAGCATGGAGGTTGTGCCCCCTTGGCATGGGCACCCTGGCAGTGCCAACCTGTGCCCCCAGCACTGCCCAAGGGGAAAAGTGCCCATGCCTAGGAGGCACCTTGGCACTGTCCATCGGCATCGGGCAGTGTCAAGGGGACAGAACCGGGGGGGGCCTTGGAGGACAGGGGGTGGGGCCAAGGGGCATGACTTATTGTGGGAAGAGGTCAAACGGGCGGGATCTGCTATGGGCAGGGCCTAGAGGGTGATTTGTGGGGGTGGGGTTTCCCGCTGCCATTCTGCATTGGGATCGGTCGGGGCTGGAGGGAGGCCAGCGATCGGGGCGGGCTGGGGGAGTAATGGTCTGCTGGGATGGAGGCATGGGAGGATCGCCACTGCTTGGGGGGATGCTGGAGATTGGGATGCTCTGGGGTGGGGTGGGGGGGGGGTAGTTGGGCTGCCGCGGGAATGCTTGTGCAGGATGCGATTGGGCTGTTGGGGGGGGGGAGGGGCGGGGGGCTGGAGGGGCAGCAATGCGGGGCTCCCAGGCTGGCCAGCGATCGGACTGGCCAGCAAACGAGGAGATTGACAGATTGGGGCCACTGCACATGCGCAGAATTCCAGAACTGTCAGACTCCAGTGCGAATAGGTCCCGCCCCCGCCCCCCCCGAGCTTTTAATGAGATTCATGAATGGGACCTCTGCATTGCATGGTTTGGCTCTGAAGTTGAACGGAAATTGTGATTTACACCAACTTTCTCACCAATTCAGCACTTTTGGGAGTGTCGCTCCCATCCTTTCCACTCTGTGAGGTGAGCCTCACATCTGTAGTGGGTAAGTTGTTGGAAGGTATTTTGAGAGACAGCATCTACAGGCATTTAGAGATGCAAGGACTGATTAGGGACAGTCAGTGTGGCTTTGTGAGTGGAAAATCATGTCTCACAAATTTGATTGAGTTTTTTGAAGGGGTAATAAAGAAGGTAGATGAGGGCAGTGCAGTTGATGTTGTCTACATGGACTTTAGCAAGGCCTTTGACAAGGTACCTCATGGTAGGTTGTTGCATAAGGTTAAATCTCCAGGGTGAGGTAGCTAAATGGATACAAAACTGGCTTGATGACAGAATGTGGAGATGCCGGTGTTTGACTGGGGTAAGCACAGTAAGAAGTCTCACAACACAAGGTTAAAGTCCAACAGGTTTATTTGGTAGCACAAACCACAAGCTTTCGGAGCACTGCCCCTTCATCAGGTGAGTGGGAGCTCTGATGAAAAGGCGGTGCTCCGAAAGCTTGTGGCTTGTGCTGCCAAATAAACCTGTTGGACTTTAACCTGGTGTTGTGAGACTTGTTGATGACAGAAGCCAGAGGGTGGTTGTAGAGGGTTGTTTTTTAAACTGAAGGCCTGTGACCAGCGGTGTGCCTCAGGGATCAGTGCTGGGCCCACTGTTATTTGTCATTTATATTAATGATTTGGATGCGAATTTAGGAGACATGGTTAATAAGTTTGCAGATGACACCAAGATTGGTGGCATCGTGGACAGTGAAGAAAGTTATCTCCAATTGCAATGGGATCTTGATCATTTGGGCCAGTGGGCTGATGAATGGCAGATGGAGTTTAATTTAGATAAATGCGAGGTGATGCATTTTGGTAGATAGAACCAAGGCAGGACTTACTCAGTTAATGGTAGGGCATTGGGGAGCGTTACAGAACAAAGAGATCTAGGGGCACAGGTTCATAGTTCCTTGAAAGTGGAGGCACAGGTGGACAGATTGGTGAAGAAGGCATTCAGCATTCTTGGTTTCATTGGTCAGAACATTGAATACAGGAGTTGGGATGCCTTGTACAAGACATTGGTAAGGCCACACTTGGAATACTGTGTACAGTTCTGGTGACCCTATTATAGAAAGGATATTATTAAACTAGAAAGAGTGCAGAAGAGATTTACTAGGATGCTACCGGGACTTGATGGTTTGAGTTATAAGGAGAGGCTTGATAGACTGGGACCTTTTTCTCTGGAGCGTAGAAGGCTGAGGGGTGACCTTATAGAGGTCTATAAAATAATGAGGGGCATAGATCAGCTAGATGGTCAATATCCTTTCCCAAAGGTAGGGGAGTCTAAAACTAGAGGGCATAGATTTAAGGTGAGAGGGGAGAGATACAAAAGTGTCCAGACGGGCAATAGTTTCACACAGAGGGTGGTGAGTGTCTGGAACAAGCTGCCAGAGGTGGTAATAGAGGCGGGTACAATTTTGTCTTTTCAAACGCGTTTAGACAGTTACATGGGTAAGATGTGTATAGAGGGATATGGGCCAAATGTGGGCAATTGGGACTAGATTAGAGGTTTTAGAAAAAGGGCGGCATGGACAAGTTGGGCCAAAGGACCTGATTCCACGCTGTAAACCTCTATGACTCCACCTTGTTAGGACAATTCAGGATCTTATATATTTCAATCAAGTCACCCCTCACTCTTCTAAACTCCAGTGGAAACAAGCCCAGTCTGTCCAACCTATCCTCATAAGACAACCCGCTCATTCCAGGTGTCAATCTAGTAAACCTCTCCTGAACAGTATCACTTACATCCTTTTTTAAATAAAGAGAATAAAACTACACACAGTAGTCGAGATGTGAGCTGAAATTTTATGGCAGTTCTCGCCGATGGAATTCTCTGGTCCCGCTGCAGTGAACGGACATTTGGCTGAGTGCCAAATTCTCCATCCCCACTTGCAGCGGCAGGATGTGAACGGTTGGAAAATTCTGTCTGTGGTCTCACTAATGCCTTGTATAACTGAAGCATGACATCCTTACTTTTATGTTAAATTCCTCTTGTAATAAAGGCTAGCATTCCATTAGCCTTCTTAATCACTTGCTGTACCTCTATACTTACATTTTCTAACTCATGCATTAGAACACCTAGATCCCTCTGCATCTCGATACTCTGCAGTTGTTCTATGTTTAAGTAATACTCTGCTTGTTTTATTCTTCCTGCACATTTTCCCACATTATCCCACATTTTGCCCATTCACTTAACCAATCTATATCCATCTGCAAACCTCTTGGGTGGGATTTTTTGGCCATTCCTGCAGATGGGATCTTCCATTGGCGTTGAGGGCGCCCCACCGCCACGTAGAGGGTGCGGACAATGTGAAACACCCACAGGGGGAGCACCACATGGAAGTGAACGGGAACACAAGCTGCCACATTGTTAGATGCACTTGAAGGGCCACCTGAGTAAAGATCCCTTTGAAATACACTGACAAGGAACTTGTTTGGATTCCTTAGGCAGTTGGAGAGAAAAGGTCACGTGACAAGCCTTTATATGTTTAAGCACCTGTTTTCTCTGCAGAACTGAGGACAAGCAGTTGAAATGCTGTGAGAGAAAACCCAAGTGGATGTCCCACCCGCCTCCCTCTCTCTACAAGCCACCTTGCAATCTTCAAACTCCGCTTGCTGACCATGCCCATGCAGGGAAGCCCTTGCTGCAAATGGATGCACCTTAAAAGAAATTTATCCTACTCCTACCACCTCCAGAAGAAAAGCCAAATCAGCCATTCACATCTTCAAATTGGAACCATCAGAACCACCAAAGGAGCATAGCAAGACAACCAAACTCATCCTGAAACCAGACGAGCCATCACACTACAACTTGTATATTCCTTTTACTTTTCATGGACTCGAACTAACCAAACTATCCTTCCCCACTCGGTAATCTATATTTGTGTATAAATGAGAAAGTATTTTATCATTTCACTTGGACCCATTTAAGTATAATAAAGCTAGCCTCTTTGTTTGATAAACTCAAAAAAAACTGTCCAATTGGTTCTGTTGTAACCACAGCGCATAAACAGTTAAGTACTCACTAAATGAGAAAGTATATCCTTTTCAAACAAAAAGGTTTGTAGCAATCAAATGACCAGAGGGTAAAAGAGGGGAACTATTTGACCGCTCCTTACTTGATCCTAATAATACATAGAAAAGATGGTTGACAAGCAGTTGGCTCAAAAGTTTGTTTATCAAAAGACCATAGGACCATAGGATGTAGGATTCTTGCAGTTAACCTTTTTAGAGTAAGGGTGGGCTCATGGATTGCTAATTACTATCATTGTGGAAATGGATATTACAAAGAAAAATGTAATCTGAGTTTAGGAACATGAAGTTTGGAGGGAGAAAAAGCTCATTGAACCCACTGCTTCCAAGAGATTGTGTACACTTTACCACTGGGCAAAGAATTCACATAAATAATCCAAGTTTATGGTATTTTAAAATGTGGTGTCATTTCGATTCAAGAGAGATAATTAACATAGTCTATACAATATTAGAAAACATGTAAAGCATCTGCATCTGTGTTTTTCCACTGCCCTATTATCTTCTTTCAGTATCTAGCTTTTCATTGAGATAAAAATAGCGCTGGTTTGACATGAATATGGAAGTTTAAACACCATTAATGAGTATAATATTTTTATGTTCTGACTTAATTTTGACTCTAATCTGTAGGTCCTGGTTCCCCATATCTTTGAGAGTGTTTCTCCTCGCGTTGAGATCTAGGTAATTTTTTTAATAAAGCACCAGAGATAACAAACAGCATGTGCTCTTGGTAATTATTCTTGAATGTTGGGATTATCCTACCCAAAGGATCTCTGCAGTCTTTGAAAGTGATAGCAATCATAAGTGCTTGTTTCAAGTGTAAAGTATTCAGTGAATTTATTAAACAATGTAGAAGCAGACAATTTATTGGTGATATGATATTTACAGTAAAAATTCCATTAATTAACTCTGTAAGTGGCAGCATGGTGGCACAGTGACACTGCTGCCACATAGCGCCAGGGGCCAGGGTTCAATTTTGGCCTCAGGTCACTGTCCGTGTGGAGTTTGCACATTCTCCCTTTGTCTGCATGGTTTCCTCTGAGTGCTCCGGTTTCTTCCCACACTCCAAAGATATGCAGGTTAGGTTGATTGGCCGTGCTAAATTGACCCTTAGTGTCAATTAGGTGGGTAAATATGTGGGGTTACAGGGATAGGGCCTGGGTGGGATTGTGGTCGGTGCAGACTCGATGGGCCAAATGGCCTCCTTCTGCACTGTAGGATTCTATGATTCTATGAAAACCAATAATTATAAGTCGAAAGCTAAGGTTTTCCTTTATAAATAACTTTCACGTCAAGTTATGGAATTGAATTCAACAAATCTTGCAATTTGCTGGCTGGTACCATGAAGATCCCACAGTTTATAAAGCATTGATTTCTGGTGCTGGTTTGGATTTTCAGAACTGATCCTTGGATTTGGCTGGTGCACGTCTTTATTGTTTTTCTTAACTGTGGTTGGTCCAAACTCCTTGAGTAAGATTTTCTGCTGATGCTATGCCAGCATAACTCAGGTAAAATTTGGCAGAAAATCCTTTGGAAGTCATTGTGATATCTCCCCCTTTGCCATGCTACTACTCGCCATTTTGTATCAAAAATTATGTCGTGTATGGTATACTTATATCCAGCTATGCGCAGACAGATTACAATTGGGCACAAATTACAGGAACATCTCACGAGATATTTCATGCTCCTGGCATCCTAGTAAAACTGGGAATATGGCATACCTCTGAATTATTGGTGTCCTGCATTGCTGTGGGCATTGGGGGGAGGTATTCAAATGTTACCTCCTTGAAAGGGCATTGATTCAACTGTGAGGTTGGCCAGGAGACAACTGACCAAGTCACACTGTGACCATCCTCCATCCTCGATTTCTAATTCAAGACAGCCTCCCTGGTGGAAACAAGAGAACCTGCCTCCAGTACACAAAATAGTCCGTCCCCAGAAAAAAACACCTGGGCCAGAGATACATTCAGGTGACTGGTAGGACTCCTCCTGAGATGAGCCTGGATTTCTCTATACTGGAAAATCACACCCTTTATGTATTGTTGCTAGATTTACAGAGACAGTTATCAAACCAAACCCAGACAAACAGAAATCTTAACACGGAAATGCATTGAGGGTATACTTGTTTTACTGGTATTCAGCATCCAATGTGGCAGGCAGCGTTTTCAATGTAAGTGTACCACCCACAAAGGCTTCTGTAAAAGGCATCCAGGAACCATGCCTGAAGCAGGTGATTGACATCTTACATATGAGAGTAGTGGGCCTTAATGTCTCTTTGAGCAAGAATTAAAACTTAATACATCCACGAATACAGCAGTTAATATGTTCAGGCACTTGACAGCCACAGTGAGTGTAGGGTAGGGTAACAAAGTTTGCAGACGACACAAAGATAAGTGAAAAAATGAATCGTGTGGAGGGCGTAGAAGGTCTGCAGAGAGATTTGGACAGGCTGAGTGAGTGGGCGAGGATCTGGCAGATGGAGTATAACGTTGACAAATGCGAGGTTATTCACTTTGGAGGAAATAATAGCAAATTGGATTATTATCTAAATGGAAAAAAATTACAACATGCTACTGTGCAAAGGGACCTGGGGGTCCTTGTGCATGAGACGCAAAAACCTGGTCTGCAGGTGCAACAGGTGATCAAGAAGGCAAATGGGATGTTGGCCTATATCGCAAGGGGGATAGAATATAAAAGCAGAGATGTCTTGCTGCATCTGTACAGGGCATTGGTGAGGCCGCAGCTGGAATACTGTGTGCAGTATTGGTCCCCTTATTTGCGGAAGGATATATTGGCCTTGGAGGGAGTGCAGAGAAGGTTCACCAGGTTGATACCAGAGATGAGGGGTGTTGATTATGAGGAGAGACTGAGCAGATTGGGTTTGTACTCGTTGGAATTTAGAAGGCTGAGGGGGGATCTTATAGAGACCTATAAGATAATGAAGGGGCTGGATAGGGTAGAGGTGGAGAGATTCTTTCCACTTAGAAAGGAAGCTAGAACTAGAGTGCACAGCATCAAACTAAAGGGGGGTCAGTTTAGGACAGAGTTGAGGAGGAACTTCTTCTCTCAGAGGGTGGTGAATCTCTGGAATTCTCTGCCCACTGAAGTGGTGGAGGCTACCTCGTTGAATATGTTTAAATCACGGATAGATGGATTCCTGATCGGTAAGGGAATTAGGGGTTATGGGGATCAGGCGGGTAAGTGGAACTGATCCACTTCAGATCAGCCATGATCTTATTGAATGGCGGGGCAGGCTCGAGGGGCTAGATGGCCTACTCCTGCTCCTATTTCCTATTTCTTATGTTCTTACACCAATGGTTCTTAAAGGTAACAATGGAGATTGCCTCCTGAAATATAACTTTGCATTTTTCTCATCCCCTTTTCCTTATTGAGGAACCAGGAAGAGTATGAGCGCTCTTCTTGGTTCTCAGTGTAATTCCAGGCACCTATTTTCTGTTTCCTGCTCCCACACCCAGTCCTGTTCCTTGGACCCTACTTATGACTCGGATGCTGAACAATCTTTTTCCTTCAGTCTACCTGAGACTGGTGAACTGGGGCAGTGACAGGCACCTACAGCTCACTGGTAATAAACAAATAAGGCCAGAGGCCCAGTTTGGTATGAACCAAGCACCATTTTCATTAGGCGCACACAGGATGTTCCCTCTTGCGGGTAATTTTATTTTAATGTTATAAGGGTGTGGGTGAGAGCATTCACTTTAATTAGGACATTGGAAAACCCTTCAGTAAATCTGTAAGCAACCTGGGGGAGGGAGGGATCGGGCAAGCAGTCTCGGTATTTTTAGTACATCTTGGCAGTGTGCAAAAGCTGTACTCTCAGCACTGTCTCACCCAAGCAAGTAAAGAGATTTCCTGAGAGGTCCGAGCACTACCAAGTCCTCGACAAGATCAGGACCAGGTTCTGGATTTATGTTGGCACTTTCCTGCATTCACTTGAGATTACCACTACCGTAGACTAACAAATGAGTGTTGAATCAATATTTTAAACAGCTCAGCTATCCATAATTCATGCCGTAATGTATCTATGTCCTGTTACAAGGAGGTTTTGAGGTGAATAGTATCAGTGCATTTAAGGGGAAGCTAGATAAGCAAAGGAGATAGAAGGGAACTGAGAACCTTGCTGACAGTTAGATGAGAGAGACTTGAGTGGAACAGAAATGCTAGCAGGAATTAGTTGGGCCGAAAAGCCTGTATCTGTGCTTTATATCTTATGCAATCCATGTTTCCTTGCTCTGCTTCCTCACTGTCTTTGAATCTAAATGACTTCAGTCATGTTTCTAACTTGAAATGAGCTCTGAGACAGCTATGATTAACGTTGCTGAAAAGTAGTATTAATCATGGCACTTAAAATAGCCTGATACCACCACATAATAGGTCAATAAAACACTCACCGTGGCACTGAGTACACCACTCAGCTTTATTTACGCACCCAAAGAGCAATGTTGTGCCTCGATGTTTGCTATTAATATAAACTGCTTTTTTGGAAAAACAAACCCACCTACATCAGCATAGTGCTAACCTGGCATAGCACCGCTAACTGGTGCAAGGAACATGATGTAATATAAAATCAAATTTAGCCAGTTATCTGTTGCTATGAGAACTATTTTCCCCCATCCTTTAACTGATTTCTCAAAAACAGTACATTCACACATATATTTTATGAAGCAATTGTACACGTTCATTGCACAATGCTGATGGATTCATACACTCATACAGTAGGCTTTGTGTACATGGTGGTGTCAGTGTCAGTCAAGGAGTTGAGACATTCATGGTTTTGTTTTCTGAAAATTGTTAGATCTGGAGACAGGGTTCTTGATGGCTGGGGAGTGAAGGAAACGGGAAAGGCCCAACTTACTCGTGGTTTTGTCAGTTGCAAATTTCAGACACTATTATGGGCGGGATTTTATGGGCTCTCCCAGCCCAAAACCACAAAATCCCACCGGAGGTCAACGGGCCTTTCCATTGTCCGCCTCTTGCCCGCTCCGATTCCTGTGGTGGGTGGGACGGTAAGATTCTGGCCTATTACTTGATGGCTGACATCTGCATAATTGTGGCCTGGTTCCTCACTTCTCAAGTATTGCTAAATGAAATACTGGCGATGCTTAGCTAGGATTCTGATCCCAGCTATGTACTTGGGATTAGGCAATTTGCACAACATAGTTGCATTCCTGTATTTGTATGATCACATATCGAATGCTTACTGAGGGAGGATGCAGCATAATATCATGCTTCCAGCAGTTTATGGAGCATGGTTGTCAGCACTCAATGTTTCATTTATATTTTATCATGTACGTGTTGAGATGAGGGATTTTAGTGATGCTGGATGAAATTCTTTTCCATTTGATTTATCCAGTCTGAACATGAAGCACTGCCAGGTCACAGAAAGGGCAGACTACTTGGAGAGCAAAGTTCTCTCCACTGTACTCCAACAATATCCGTTAATCCCAACCTGACAAAAGGGCAATTACCGTGTGAATTATTATTTTTATTTCTTATTGCAGTCATTCCTCTTTGGCCTTTTACAGTGCTTGCAACTTAGCACCAATTTTTGGAGGCACTATTGTTGCATAGATGTGTGTCCACTGAACGTGGTGGGGCTTCAACTGCTTAAGTTGAGCTGAAGCAGACTCATAGCACAGCAAGAGGCCTTCATTTCATTAGTCTAGCTTGGATATGAACTTGCAAAGGTGAAGGTACACCATATGGTCTGTCCTATTTTCCTTCATTTTGATTCGTTCTCCTGTTAAAACTTAAATATTATAAAAATATTGATGAACCTTGTGAACTTCCGATGATGTGCCTCTTGAATTTGAGGATAACGGTGTCAATAATGAAGGGAGTATAAGTAGATGGGCGAACTGATGACCATGTAGGCCGCAACATGACCAACATAATCAACAACTGTCACGTAACTACTTGCCTGAAGGAGCTTCTCTTGTTCACCCTTCCAATATTGCTTAAGATTGATTCATTGGCTGATTGATTGATTATTGTCACATATATTGGTATACAGTGAAAAGTATTGTTTTTGTGCACTATACAGACAAAACATACCATTCATAGAGTACATAGGGGAGAAGGAAAGGATAGGGTGCAGAATATAGTGTGTAGTTACAGATATGGTAATGAGAAAGATCAGCTTGATATATGGTATGTCCATTCAAAAGTCTGATGGCAGCAGGAAAGAAGCTGTTCTTGAGTCGGTTGGTGCGTGATCGCAGACCTTTGTATCTTTTTTCCCATGGAAGAAGGTGGAAGAGAGCATGTCCGGGGTGTCTGGGGTCTTTGATTATGCTGGCTGCTTTTCCAAGGAAGCGGAAAATGTTGATGGAGTCAATGGATGGGAGGCTGGTTTACATGATGGACTGGGCTACATTCACAACCCTTTGTAGCTTCTTGCGGTCTTAGTCAGAGGAGAAAGCTACTGTCTTTTACATCCTACCTCCACACAAAGTTATTCACTCCTCCTCTAACTTCAGCACAGCATTATCGACTGTCAGAAGCTAAAGTTTCCCAATAATCAACGAGTATGCTGCACTGTTTCAACAAGAGACATATGTTTGGTACGATGCTGGTATCATCAAGATGCTGAACTGCAAGGAGGAACCAGCCCCTGGACCGTGAACAAGCTGAAACCATCACTGGATACAGTCATTAACCCAGTTATATTGTCATTTAGACTGTGCAAGTTAATTGACTTCCTTCATATTTTTTGGGCTCCATAACTTCTTCTGGCCAGTATATTACTGTTCATATTAACAGGAATTTATGAGTAATGGTAATGAACCCTTGGATGGAGAAGGTGGCTCATTAGGTTCAAGATTAGCACCAATGCAATGAATTATTTGAAAGAAAGTTAAAAATAAATTTGACAGTTTTCGATGTTTAATCAAGCTTTTGTATCTGACTTAATAACTTAAACTGTGTGGGCAGCAAGTGCAATATTCTCATTTTCACTGGTTTCAAATTAATTGCGGAATGAAGTCAATTAGGCTCCCAATTTTCTAAGACTAGCTGACGAGTAAGAATAACTTGATCCATGGTTACTTTAAAATGTTACTTAATGATAGTCTTTACTCACAGTTCTGTTCATTATACTATCTGTGATCTGCAACATCCCATTAACAGTCAATTTTAATTGTAGCCTAAATTAATATTTATTGTTTCCAGTAAAATGCTTGTAGGGTAAAAAATGAATTATGTTGCATGAATGGAAATCATTTCAAAACACTGTTGTGATTAAATATAAACTGTAAAAACAATCATTATTTGGTCAAAAGTGTTTGTACAGCTCACTGTACATAGTTCTGACTAAGCAGTTCAGTTCTTGTAAAGATCCGTGTGGATAGTCTCCAGAAATTGGATCGCTGGCCAGGCCACAGGTTGGGGCTTGGTGTTTGGGTGGTAGGTGGTGGAGGGGGTAGTGGGTCTTTCTTCCTCTCTGCAATATATTTTAGTTGGAAGGAATTGAATATCTCCTTACATATCTTCCACCGCCCATCACTGTCCTAACTTTTAGTCTTTCTTCCAGTCCACTCGGGCCAAATCTGTCCTCATGACTATGTAATTACCTTGGTTTAACACCAAAAAATTAGTGTGGTTGGGGTGGCATGGTGGCACTGCTGCCTCAAAGCACCAGGGACCCGGATTTGATTCCAGCCTTGGGTTACTGTCTGTGTGACGTTTGCATGTTCTCACCATGGGTTTCCTCCAGGTGCTCCAGTTTCCTCCCACAGTCCAAAGATGTGTGGGTTAGGTGGATTTAGCATGCTGATTGCATGGATTTGCAGGGATAGGGTGGGGAGTGGTCCTGGGTGGGTTGCTCTTTCAGAGAGTTGGTGCACTCTTGATGGGCCGAATGGCCTCCTTCTGTACTGTAGGGATTCTATGATTCTTTGGTACTCCAGATGGGATGTAACCAGGGCTTTGTTTAGCTTTCATAAAACTACATCACCTTTATATTCTCGTCCTCGAGTTATAAAAACTAACACTATTATATTTTAGGTTACCTTTTGTACCTGACAATTGATAATTTAATGACCTATGTACATGAACCTCTAAATATATCCTTTTTTTAGCTTTTCACCTTTCAAATAATACTTGGGTTTATAATATTTTGGTCCAAAGCGGATGACATCATATTTACCTGTGTTGAATTCTGTCTGCCAATGTTTTACCCACTTTAGTCAATCTAACAATGTCATTTGGTAATTTTATTCCATGGGCTACATGCTTACGACACCACCAATCTCTGTCATTGGGAAACTTGGATCATATGTCTCTTAAGCATGTTCTCTGAATCATTAATATAGTGATTGTTGAGGTCCCAGGCCATATCCTTGTGGGACACTGCGAGGCAATTTTCCTGTTCTGCCTGCCACAGGAATTGTAGCAGGCGGGGGCTGACCATGGAAAGATCTGTTGACCTTGGGCGGGATTTTCCAGTTTTGGAGTGAGCGCGGCTGGAAATTCCAGCCCCGCGAGTCAATTCTTTCCAATTCAAGAATATATCCATTATCTCCACCCTCCCTCTTCTACCGCCTAGAATCTTCAAAGCAGGTCAATAATTTACCTTCAATTCCATGACCTTTAATTTCAGCTAACAGCCTCTTATGTGGAGTCTTTTTGAAAAACTTCTGGAATTCCATATCAACTACATCCACAGACATCTTCCTGTCCACCATTTTAATTATTTCCTCAGGAAGTGCAATGAAGTTCTTTAGGCAAGATACACACTTCATAAATGCATCTAATCCTCTCAAACTTTTCTCAGTTCTCGGTTTTTCTTAAAGGTGGCCTTGGATAACTGTCCCAAAACAAATGGTGGTCCAATAGGTTGAAAAGGTCCTGTGTTTTCTCTCTCTTACCCTTCTTAAATAATGGAGTTAGATTTACCATGGGACAATTTATGAATCAAGAGGCTTTGGAAGGTAATGGCTAAAGCATCTGCAGTTCTCTCCCCTACTTTGTTTAAAATACTTCGACGAGTGTCAAAATAATATGCTTATTGTTGACTGCACCACATACCTTTCTGATCTCAAAGTGAATTACAAAACAGACACCTCCTCACTGATTCTTTGAGACAATAAACCAAACGTAAGTTTAAAAAAACTTCTGTTTTTTTCACTACAGATCTCTTTTTATTTGTATTTTGTTTATTCCTGCAAGTAATATCATATGCAACGCATACTGGGAATTTCTCAATCATCAAGCGAACAAAGGAATTGCAAACAACATTTTCAAAGATATGGTAAAATAATCTATAAAGCAGCTGTACTGATAACTGCATCTTCATTACAAGATCCTTGCTTTAATCACCTAATTCTTGCGCCATTTGCTATCCTGTGTCCAGCTACATAAAGCAGCAAGTAATCCTCACGATAACAGAATCTGAAATATTTTCTTTGATGCCCAAAAGGGAAGAGGTGGTCCATTGATTTTACAAACATCAGACTTGTCATAATTAAAATGTACAGTGCAATTGTCAGATTATTAACTGTATTGTTCATGAGGCTGAAACCCCTTCCTCATTCAGCTGTATTGGAGAGGAGAATTTGGACACACAATCCAAGGGGTTTTGAATTCGGTTCAGTCGCAATTCCACACAAAATCACTCTCACCACTGGTAGCTTGCTGTACATCCCAACCTAAAGTGCTGACACTTCCTTCACATATGATAGATGCAAGGGAAGAAGATCTAATAAGACATCAGTAAGGACAGATACCCCTTTGTATTGTTGATGAGATTTCAGGCGAATTGCTAGTGTAAAACATTCATTTGTTCCCCAATTTACCTGAAACTGCAGAATGAGCTCTTAATAGCCCTTGGTATCAAAACCTTCTCAAATTTCTAGGTCAACTGTAAGTTGCTTCAGTTAAATAGCTGAATAAATTATTCAAATAATCATTTACATGTAATTAGCAGGCCCTGGAATGGAGATTTTTCGCAGCCCATCTTCCATATTGTTTCTTTTAATCTGCTTTTACACCAGTACAGTTTAATTCAGATCCTGAACCAGCATCTGTCTTTTTTTTAAAAATTCATTTGTGGGACATGGGCATCGCTGGCTGGCCAGCATTTATTGCCCATTTCAAGTTGCCCTTGAGAAGGTGGTGGTGAGCTGCCTTCTTGAATCGCTGCTATCCATATTCTGTGGGTTGACCCACAATGCCATAAGGGAGAGAATCCCAGGATTTTGACCCAGCGACTGCGAAGGAATGGCGATATATTTCCAAGTCAGGACGGTGAGTGGCTTGGAGGGGAACTTGCAGGTGGTGGTGTTCCCATTTATCTGCTGCCCTTGTCTTTCTAGATGGAAGTGGTCGTGGGTTTGGAAGGTGCTGTCTAAGGATCTTTGGTGAATTGCTGCAGTGCATCTTGTAGATAGTACACACTGCTGCTACTGTCATTGGTGGTGGAGGGATTGAATGTTTGTAGATGTGCTGCCAATCAAGCGGGCTGCTTTGTCCTGGATGGTGTCAAGCTTCTTGAGTGTTATTGGAGCTGCACCCATCCAGGCAAGTGGGGAGTATTCCATCACATTCCTGACTTGTGCCTTGTAGATGGTGGATAGGCTCTGGGGAGTCAGGAGGTGAGTTACTTGCCGCAGTATTCCTAGCCTCTGACCTGCTCTTGTAGCCACTGTGTTTATGTGGTGAGTCCAGTTGGTACCAGTGAGTCTGGTCAATGGTAACCCCAAGGATGTTGACAGTGGGGGATTCAGTGATGGTTACACCATTGAATATCAAGGGGCGGTGGTTAGAGTGTCTCTTATTGGTGATGGTCATTGCCTGGTATTTGTGTGGTGCGAATGTTACTTGCCACTTGTCAGCCGAAGCCTGGATGTTATCCAGGTCTTGTTCCATTTGAACATGGGCTGCTTCAGTATCTGAAGAGTCGAGAATGGTGCTGAACATTGTGCAATCATTGGCGAACATCTCCACTTCTGACCTTATGACAGAGGGAAGGTCATTGATGAAGCAGCTGAAGATTGTTGGGCCGAGGACACTATGCTGATGGACTCCTGCAGAGATGCCCTGGAGTTGAGATGACTGATCCTCCACAACCACAACCACCTTCCTATGTACCAGGTATGACTCCAACCAGTGGAGAATTTGCCCCCTGATACCCATTGATTCCAGTTTTGCTAGGGCTCCTTGATGCCACACTCGGTCACTTTCACCTCACCTGATTGGACCTGATACATCTGTCTCCTTTATGTAGCAGCAGCTTCACAGTGCTTAGTTCTACTGCAAGTTTCAGAATCGCAACATTAGGATCAAATGAGCATTTGAGCTTGCACTTTACAGGAGCCAGGCCTATGGAACTTTTATTCCAGGGGTGACCTCTACCAGCTCTGAGCTTAAGGAAATTAAGGAAGGTGGCAGGCTGCCTTTGCTTTTGGCCAACGAGAAGGTCATCAGCAACTCCAAAGCCTCAGCAACCCCACCAGCATAGGTAGTGCAGCTGAGACAGATGGGAGTTTCAGAGGATACTTCAAGGAAATCTGGAGATTTAAATTGAAAATAACCTAGCAGGGAGATCCCTCCAATTAGGGGGAACTTCCCACCACAAGGCCCATTGGGACTGGAGGGGCAGCGTCCCCAGCCCGTGGCCCACTCTTGGGGATGGAGTTCTGGCTCTGATGACCTCCTGGACTGCCACTGGGAGGCAATCTCCATGATGTTGGTGGTCTCCACATGTGGCAGGGGGCCCCACTACTGCTGGCAAACTGTAGATGAGCATGAAAAATCATCCCTAATTGGGGCGTTAATTACTTGAATTGGCTACTTACCTCGGTTGAGTGGACAGTCGGTCCTGCATGCTGTTCCACCCCCAGGAAAGGTCTCTGATGGTGGGAATGTGTTCAGGTGCCATCCCAGTGTGGTTTAATGGTATTTTTCTGGAGTCCCAACCTGCCACGGCAGGCTGGGAAATCTGCCATTGGAATAAGGGATTTAAACTTAGTCATGTAAATGCAAGAAGCTGAATCACATACCTGATGTTCCAAAACTGATCTAAAACATTGGTAGCATTGAAATAGTTTCATATATATCCATGAAACACAGCCAAACTGATTTAGTCATCACTCTGGCTTTGTTGATATTTTCAGATCCTTCCCTATTTATCGCATTCAAAGCCTTTATTTTGCATTAAATATCAACAAACACCTGCATAAAACAGCAAGTAACCCTCTTCAGACCATTAGCATTGGGAAGTAGCTTCGCAAAGACAACCAGGTTTGTACTGAAGTACTCATGATACATATAAAGTAACCACCATAAGAGGTGATGCAGCTTACAGACAGTAAAATGAGTCACACGCTGCAGAGAGAGCTCCCCCTCCCCTCCCCCCACTACTCCTTTGGCATAGAAACAACTTATTATATAGCACCTTTAATATAATTGTGGCACAAAAATGTATCACTTTGAGCCATAAATGGCAGTGTCCCCGAGCTTGACATGGAAGGTCTCTCCTGCATGCATGTGGTAAAAGCTTGAATAAATTCCCTTGTTACACTCGTCAGGTCTGAAAGCTCAATCTTTAGTATACACCTCCAACACTTTCATTGGAGCATCCATAACTGAGGCCATGACCAGTATGGGTGGAGGATGCGGGACCGAAATCATTGAAGGTAAAGATACTCTCATACCTAATCCTCCTTCTCTCATCCAACATTCCTGCTCATCCCACAATTTCCTTGGATTTAGAATCTACTGATAGATTAAGGATGCACCTCTTGTTTTCTCCCCCTCATTCACCACACCACGACCCTTGTGCCTTTCACCTTTCAGTTATCCAGGAACTGCAACCTGGCCTGATGGTGGTACAGGAGCAAGAAGTGAAAGAAGAAACTTATGATGAAGGGAAAGCGTCTCTCACTCTGACACAGGGTGCCATACTTCAGCATTTTAGAAGGGGTTTAGAGGCAGAATCTAAACGTGGTAGATGACGTGCCACCAGCCTAGGAGGAAAGGGTAATAGAAGTGTCAGCTTACTGAAGTTGGAGATCACATATGAGTTCATCAATCCCTTTTGTGCAGAAAGAGGCCTTTCAGCCCATTGTCTCCACCCCAACCCTCTGAGAGAGCACTCTACCTAGGCCTACTCTGCCACCGTATCCCCATAACCCCAAATATTTATCCCACCAATCCCCCTAACCTTCACATCATTGGACACTAAGGTACAATTTAGCATGGTCAATCCATCTAACCTGCACATCTTTGGGCTCTGGGAGGAAACTGGAGCACCTGGAGGAAACCCATGCAGACACAGAGAGAATGTGCAAACTCCACAGACAGTCACCCAAAGCCAGATCGAACCTGGGTCCCTGTTGCTGTGAGGCAGCAATGCGAACCACTGTGCCATCGTTCTGCCATAGGGAACACAGTTAAGAGCTTTGATGGGAGTATAGAAAATAGCAATGGATATGAACTCAGCAATGCTTGCTGCCTTGGTAAGCCTGCCAGAAAGTTTGCCATCACTATCAAGGGTAATAGAGGATTCCAGCAGCAGCTTGGCTTAGGGTTTTATGCAGAGCTTGGAGCCCAACCTTTTCAGCATTGAAGCAGTGCTCAACTCTGCGATGCATATCTGATGACCAATGTCTTAACTTCTGTTGCATTCTGTGGATAATTTTTGTCTGTTTTGAGTCCATGATCTCCCTGACTATCATCTGTTCTGAATGAGAATCACGCTCATGCTTCAATTACCAGTAATTGCTGCGGAGGTTTAAGAACTCAGTCTCTTCTGCATTTCTTAGCTTTTACCAGCTCTCAATTCTTCACTCAGTAACTTTGTAACATTGGTTTAAATCTTGGTCAAATCATCTGTTGGTCCTATTCCAAACTAATTTTCTTAGCAATAACAGCACATTTCAACAACATTCCTCTAACAATGATTCACGGCCATTTTCTTATCCATTTTGGATTTTATCCTCAATTTCTGTTTCTTCAAGTAGCAGCTTTATTGTAAGGAATTTTGTCAAAAGTTCATTGAAAATTTAACGATATCTTAAAAGTCTCTCCATAGTCTCCTTCTATGTCAGTTAAGTCAAGGAGCTTTGTCAAGCAGGATCTCCCCTTCCCTTCCCTTCCGCTATTTGCTATGTTGTTATAGCTGGAGGAAATCCTTTCAAATAATCATTTCAAATAATCAATCATTCACATGCTTTTACCTGGTGTTGCTGTGAGACTGATTAGCCTGAAGTTTTCTTGGCCTATATTCCACATCTACTGGATAAAAATATGAGAATTGTCTGTTTTGTGTTTTGCAGTGATAAGACAACATGATTCTATCGTAAAGTAAATGCATTCTGAAACCCTTTAACAAGGTCTGCAGAAGTGACAAATAAAGTGGAGACATGGTTCAGACTGCATGTGTATTTACTTACATCTGATTCACTCATCACTTGTCAAATAACCCATTTGAGCTCATCGATTGTCTTTATAAGGAGCTTACTTCTTCTTTATTTTACCTGAAAGTGAAATGGCTTGAGTGAAACTATTATTTTAGTGGCATTGTCGTGGTTCTGGGCCTTAGTAACATGATCCTTAAGACTACAATATTAGGTGGCTGCTGTCTAATATTGTAAACCAACTGAAGCTCAAAACAATCAAAAGAAAAAGTAACAATTGATTCTTTAAGGAAGAAAATAAATCTGGAATCTGGTAACATAAAGATATAAACCTCCATAGTATGGGAATAAGATAAAATTGGCCTATTTTTGAGTGTGTTTTATACAACAGAATTGCCAAAAACAAATATAAGTATTTTCTACTGAGGCCTTTTTGGGTCAGGTCAAATTTGAATAATCCCTGGCATCTCAGTTGAATTACTCGATTATTTTTCACTTTTTCAGTGTCATCAGTGCACATCATCTTCCATCTTATTTGCTTTTGATTGCAAATTTCCATTCCTCTTAGCTATATGCCGGAATTTTACTGGAATTCTGGGGCAGGCGAGGTGGTGAAACTCCGGCCATGGGGTGGAATTTTCTTCTTTTTAGGCAGAGTGGCACAGTGGGTGGGAAAATTGATGTAGAAGCAATTGGCCCCCAAGGCAGCTTCCTACCCTGTAATTTTAGGGACTTATTTTAAAGAAGTTAAGGGATGGGTCCCATTCCATCACCCTGGTACGTTGGGCTCTGACTGAGGCCGCCCCACCAGCAACATAACTTTTAAAAGATTGGGGTGCGTTTTTAAAGAGTGCCCCAATACAAAAAATAAAAATAGAATCCCTCCCACCCTATCACATGGAAAGTTCCCCGCCCTTCCCCCCTACAAACACACAACACCCCATCACCCCCACCACTGGGGGAGGGGCGGGGAAACTATCAGCCGTAAAAGCCTGATAACTATATTTAAATGTGTTCAAATAGGGATCCCAGCGTTGAATGGCGGGATTCCTGTTATGCCATTGGGGGCGGGGGGACGACGACGACGACGGGGCAATTGGAATGGGAAATTCCGCCAACGTAAATTGCATTTTGGGACTACTGCAAGATTTCCCACTCCTGTCGCTGATCCCATCCCCTGAAAATGGGAGCGGAAAATCCCTCCCCCACCCGCACCCCCCACATGGTTAACAATCAGTGCATCATGGGGGGGACAGAATGCGAGGAGGATTCTCGCATTGTGGTTCAAATGGTAAATAAACTTCCTTTGTTACAACTTAGCTTTCACTTGAGCACCTGCCCAGTCTTCTCCTTGACACAAGCATGAACTCCAAGAGGATATGGTGAGTTGTGGTTAAAATGTTTTAATCTAGTAACTATTGAGGGCAGTGAGAAATACTCCCATTAACTAGTCAGTAAGTGTATTTAACTAGTCAGTAAGTGTATTTGACAATGCCTGTTGAGACCAAACTCAGAATTTTTGCAATTGCAAAACAACAGTCTTAATGTGTTCAAGAACAACTGTAATTATTTCAGTTTGTGGTTTGTAAGTTATCATATAATCTCTCCCTGCTTTAAGATCTCCTTCCCTGGGGAGAGAGGGGATCCAGGCAACCACCTCATACAGGGTTGCTGACGATACGTTTGGTTAGTTGCTTGGAAGTATATAACAGCAGCGAGAAATACTTCAACCTTTGTTTATCCTCCCTCTGGGACTCTGCTGAACTCCTTCCCTTTGATATCATGGCTCAAACTGACTGTCTGGAGACTGCAGTCTCAGGTTGGCATCCTTTTTGCTCAGAGCTGCAGCGTAATGAAGTATAAAAGTTGCTTTTTTTAAGAAGCATTTTTACCACAATTTGAGCTATATTCAGACAATGAGGTTTTGTATACCAACATGTTCTGGTATTACATCCACATCAGTACCAATATCGATACTGGCTGGTACAAGTCTATCAGTGCAAATAATTGGACAGAAAGGCTGGATTTATATTCGCATTGGCATTCAAACCAAAGTGAGGTAGTCTCATGAGAGTGGCCCCACATCTCAAGGCATAGTCCACTCGAGCGCCTTCTGTGTTGCACTGGCTGGTTTACTTTGGTCTCAAAATTACTTTACATGATTGATAAATGCAGACTGAGTTATAGTTAAAATAATCAGCGCGCAGAAGCTCAATCACACATGCCATCCTTCACCAATCTGTCATGAATGTGATGATTTCTCAGTAAAATATGATGCCTCTCTCTGCTGTTTCTGGGCTTTTCTGCAACAGACCTGTCTTAATGGTTGGAACCTGGCCTCCGCCTTCCACATTCTCCAGCCAGATCAGTGGAAACACGCGTCGCTTGTCCTGATCGCTGATACAGAAGCGGCAATGCTCGGACTACAAGACAGTGGTTTCAGCATCCTCAGGCACTGCTTCACCTTCCTGAAGTTTAGGAAGATTTTCAGAAGGCATATTGTTGTATTGGCAGAGTCTGGAGAAGCTGGTTGAATGGTGTGCCAGATGCTGCTGGAGGCTCTGAAGGAAACGGTGAGCAATGGCTGCTCCTTGAGCACCACAGGGAACCTGGACCATGGCTCCAAGTGGCTGCTCAATCAGCTTAGCTGGGCAGTGAAACAGGCACTGAGGCTCCAAAAAAAAACAACCCACCAAGTCGATGAAGCAGGAAGAGTTGATCCTGCTCATTGCTTCTCTCTTCATTCAGACAAATTAACTGCTGCATTTCTTAACATTACACCAGTGACTGGACCTCAAAGGTACTTTATTGACTCATAGAACATAGAAAGCCACAGCACAAACAGGCCCTTCGGCCCACAAGTTGCGCTGATCATATCCCTACCTCTAGGCCTATCTATAGCCCTCAATCCCATTAAATCCCATGTGCTCATCCAGAAGTCTCTTAAAAGACCCCAACGAGTTTGCCTCCACCACCACCGACGTCAGCCGATTCCACTCACCCACCACCCTCTGAGTGAAAAACTTACCCCTGACATCTCCTCTGTACCTACCCCCCAGCACCTTAAACCTGTGTCCTCTCGTAGCAACCATTTCAGCCCTTGGAAATAGCCTCTGAGAGTCTACCCTATCCAGACCTCTCAACATCTTGTAAACCTCTATCAGGTCACCTCTCATCCTTCGTCTCTCCAGGGAGAAGAGACCAAGCTCCCTCAACCTATCCTCATAAGGCATGCCCCCCAATCCAGGCAACATCCTTGTAAATCTCCTCTGCACCCTTTCAATGGCTTCAACATCTTTCCTGTAATGAGGTGACCAGAACTGCGCGCAGTACTCCAAGTGGGGTCTAACCAGGGTCCTATAAAGCTGCAGCATTATCTCCCGACTCCTAAACTCAATCCCTCGATTAATGAAGGCTAGTACGCCGTACGCCTTCTTGACCGCATCCTCCACCTGCGAGGCCGATTTAAGAGTCCTATGGACCCGGACCCCAAGGTCCTTCTGATCCTCTACACTGCTAAGAATGGTACCCTTCATATTATACTGCTGCTTCATCCCATTGGATCTGCCAAAATGGATCACTACACACTTATCCGGGTTGAAGTCCATCTGCCACTTCTCCGCCCAGTCTTGCATTCTATCTATGTCTCGCTGCAACTTCTGACATCCCTCCAAACTATCCACAACACCACCTACCTTGGTGTCGTCAGCAAACTTACCAACCCATCCCTCCACTTCCTCATCCAGGTCATTTATGAAAATGACAAACAGCAAGGGTCCCAGAACAGATCCCTGGGGCACTCCACTGGTCACTGACCTCCATGCAGAGAAAGACCCCTCCACAGCCACTCTCTGCCTTCTGCAGGCAAGCCAGTTCTGGATCCACAAGGCAACAGCCCCTTGGATCCCATGCCCTCTCACTTTCTCAAGAAGTCTTGCATGGGGGACCTTATCGAACGCCTTGCTGAAGTCCATATAGACCACATCCACCGCTCTTCCTTCGTCAATGTGTTTGGTCACATTTTCAAAGAACTCAACCAGGCTCGTAAGGCATGACCTGCCCTTGACTCGAAAGCACTTTGGGACACCTGTGGTGATGAAATGTTCAGCACAAATGCAAGTCTTCTTTTTTCAGAGATAGTAACCATGTAACTCTGTCGACTGAAAAACAATGCACAACTTATAACAGGCCAGCTTTTTAAACAGTATTATTTCCAGATGTGTTAATATACTTTTTGTAAAGAGTTCCGACCTCTGAGAGATTAAATAAGCCACTAACAAAGTTTATAAACTTCAGAAATAAAGTTTAGTTTATGGTTGAAACTAATGGAATTTCTGGCTGTTGGTGCCGGCAGGATCTTTCGGCTCTGCCAATGGACACTCCCACCGCAGGTTTCTCTGTGGCGAGGAGTGCATTCAACAGGGAAACCTATTGACAACAACAGGACCAGATGATCCCAACACCTACCAATGGGGGGCTGCTTCCGCTTCCATGAAACACATGGCAAGTTGCGTGGAAGATCCCACCCCACATTACACTGAATCTCTTGATTTTTAAGTCTGTCTCGTGTTTTATGGGGTAAATGTAACTTCTGTTCTATCAGTGCTGCCTCAGGAGAACCTATATGATATTCAAAATAAGGAGAAGCATGTCTGCTGTTTACTGTAAGCTTCTTGAGAGTTACATACTCTGACAATTTCAGTTTATTTATATTTCAAGTGTGAGCTTTTCCCTCAAGTCTAGTGTCGAGATAATGTGAGAATGGATCCAGATTTATGCTTGATTGCATTTTCGTCATCTTTTAGGTGATTGGGAGCCTCCGAATAAGCAGAGATTTAATTTTAAGAAAACTTGAAAAAGTGTGCACCTATATCCTCCAAGATTCATAGATTCTCAGGAATAAAATGCACCAGTCTGGATATGCTGCTCGAGTTACTCCAATACCTTCAGTAGCCAGAGACTTGACTTTCGGAGTTTATTCCTTCCCTATGCTCTTTCATGGATTTTTGTCAGAAATGCCTAGGGGTCTGCAACACATTTGCCCCAAAATGGTGAGGCATATCACAATGTTGTGCTAATGCAGAAATAGTGTCGTAGAATCATAGAATCCCTACAGTGCAGAAGGAGGCCATTCGGCCCAACGAGTCTGCGCCAACCACAATCCCACCCAAGCCCTATTCCCGTAACCCCGTATGTTTACCCTGCTAATAAAAGGAATAAAAGAATGACCAGGGTGAGGCTGGGGCCGGTCGAGGACGGCAGTGGGAATTTGTGCATGGAGTCAGAAGAGATAGGAGAGGTGATGAATGAATACTTTTCTTCGGTGTTCACCAAGGAGAGGGGCCATGTTTTTGAGGAAGAGATGGTGTCACAGGCTGATAGGCTGGAGGAAGTAGATGTTCGGAGGGAAGATGTACTAGCAATTTTGAATAAACTGAAAGTTGATAAGTCCCCTGGGCCTGATAAAATATATCCTAGGATTCTTTGGGAGGCAAGGGATGAGATAGCAGAGCCTTTGGCATTGATCTTTGCGTCCTCACTGTCCACGGGGGTGGTGCCAGAGGACTGGAGAGTGGCGAATGTGGTTCCTCTGTTTAAGAAAGGAAATAGAAATGATCCTGGTAATTATAGGCCAGTTAGTCTTACTTCAGTGGTCGGTAAGTTGATGGAAAAGGTCCTTAGGGATAGGATTTACGACCATTTAGAAAGATGCAGCTTAATCTGGGATAGTCAGCACGGATTTGTGAAGGGTAAGTCTTGCCTCACAAATTTGATAGAATTTTTTGAGGAGGTAACTAAGTGTGTTGATGAAGGTACTGCAGTTGATGTCATATACATGGATTTTAGTAAGGCGTTTGATAAAGTCCCCCACGGTTGGCTTATGAAGAAAGTAAGGATGTGTGGGATAGACGGAAGTTTGGCCGATTGGATAGGTAACTGGCTATCTAACAGAAGACAGAGGGTGGTGGTGGATGGAAAATTTTCGGACTGGAAACCGGTTACCAGCGGAGTGCCACAGGGATCAGTGCTTGGTCCTCTGCTATTTGTCATTTTTATAAATGACTTGGAGGAGTGGGCTGAAGGGTGGATCAGTAAATTTGCTGATGACACCAAGATTGGTGGAGTAGTGGATGAGGTGGAGGGCTGTTGTAGGCTGCAAAGAGATATAGATGGGATGCAGAGCTGGGCTGAAAAATGGCAAATGGAGTTTAACCCTGACAAATGCGAGGTGATTCATTTTGGTAGGACAAATTTAAATGTGGATTACAGGGTCAAAGGTAGGGTTCCGAAGAATGTGGAGGAACAGAGAGATCTTGGGGTTCATATCCATAGATCTCTGAAGGTTGCCACTCAAGTGGATAGAGCCGTGAAGAAGGCCTATAGTGTGTTGGCATTCATTAACAGGGGGTTTGAGTTTAGGAGCCGTGGGGTTATGCTGCAACTGTACAGGACCTTGGTGAGACCACATTTGGAATATTGTGTGCAGTTCTGGTCACCTCACTACAAGAAGGATGTGGAGACACTGGAAAGAGTGCAAAGGAGATTTACCAGGATGTTGCCTGGTTTGGAGGGTAGGTCTTATGAGGAAAGGTTGAGGGAACTTGGGCTTTTCTCTTTGGAGCGGGGGAGATTGAGAGGAGACTTGATAGAGGTTTATAAGATGATGAGGGGGATAGATAGAGTGAACTTTCAAAGACTATTTCCTCGGGCGAATGGAGCGGTAACTAGGGGGCATAACTATAGGGTTCATGGTGGGAGATTTAGGAAGGATGTCCGAGGTAGGTTCTTTACGCAGAGAGTGGTTGGGGTGTGGAATGGACTGCCTGCAGGGATAGTGGAGTCAGAAACTTTAGGAACATTTAAGAAGCTATTGGATAGGCACATGGAGTACTTCGGGATGATAGGGAGGAAATAGCTTGATCTGGGTTTCAGACAAAGCTCGGCACAACATTGTGGGCCGAAGGACCTGTTCTGTGCTGTACTGTTCTATGTTCTATGTTCTAATCCCCTGATACTAGGATCAATTTATCATGGCCAATCAACCTAACCCGCACATCGTTGGACTGTGGGAGGAAACTGGAGCACCCGGAGGAACACACACAGGCACTGCTGCCTCACAGTGCCAGGGACCCAGGTTCAATTCCAGCCTCGGGTCACTGTCTGTGTGGAGTTTGTGCATTCTCCAAGGGGAGAACCTGATATTCTGCAAGGGGAGAATGCACAAACTCCACACAGACAGTGACCCGAGGCTGGAATTGAACCTGTGAGGCAGCAGTGCTAACCACCGTGCCACCTTGCCGCCCCTCACTGGACTTATTTTCCATTATTTATCCTGGAAGTGAAGAACAACTTTTTCATCCTTTACATTGACTTTTGCTAAGAATGATAGATGGGCCCTTTAAAATTGAAGTAGTCCAAAAGCTGACGCAATCAGACTCATCAATTACATAGATTCAGCCGGAGTCTTCAAATAATTCAGATTAGTTGTGTCACTTTTCTCTCAGAGCTGGATCCCACGGGGCCATGACAGATCATCACACACTGAGTGACTGAGTGAGGGACATGCCAAGGCATGAGATTGGAGATTGTGGGTGAATACAAGTCTGTAGCTGCTGAGGGCCCACAATCCCTCATAGATGCCCAATTATGAGCTGCTCGATAGGATATGAATCTATCTCATTTAGCATGGTGGCAGTGCCACGATGGAGAGTGTTCTCAGTTTGATTGCAGGGTTTTGTCTCCACAAAGAATGCGTGGTGATCATTTCCATTAATTCTGTCATCTCCAACAGGTATATTGGTGAGGATGAAGTTCAGCAGTCCCCTGCCCCTCCCACCACTTTTGATTCTCTCACTACTTGAGACTTCATGGGATCTAGAAACAATGTGGAGGATTCCCAGGACCACACAGCCCTGACTGTACATTACTGTGCTGCCACCTCTGCTGGGACTGTCCTGATAGTGGAGCAGGACCAGGAGTGATGATGGAGGAGACTGGATTGTTGACCATAAAATATGACTCTATGAATATGTTTGTGTCAGGTTCTCGCTGCTATTTGGACTCTTGTGGTAAAAGATTGAAACCCTCAATCTTGTAAGTTGCAGTAACAGAGACTTTATTCAGAAACATGCTTGGGAGATACAACCTGCTCCTTTCTGTAGGGTGTCTGCCTAATACAAAAGCTGTGTAACATAGTTCTATCCTTTGGTTTTCACCTTTGCACTGCAAAATCCTAATAAGCAGAGTTACAAAGGCTTTAAATTTTATTTATTAAAGTAATTTATCTCACTGGGTTGTAACCATTCCTGATATGTCACTGAAGTCTGTGTTTCATATCACACTTCTGCTTACCCATACTTTGAAGGTCAGTTGTGATCGTCACTTTCCCACACCATCATGTTGAGAATGGACTCGATTAACTATTCTTCTAAAGTAGTTAAATACTCATCACTACATTTACCTACAAAGCTATTAATATTTAATGTCAAATTATTTCAATGATCACACTCTAGGACAGCTCTAAACTTTGGCAGGTCCTCAGATGTTAGTGGGAAGAAATTTGGAGGGTCAGCTGGTCTGAGTGTGTCTTTGTTGTGTCTGTTTCTTAGGTCCATACCTGGTGGCTCCTCCAGTTTTACTCTTATTAAATTCTGTCATGGTGGTTTTCTTAGCATTTTGCAGAGCAATTAAGAGTCAACCGCATTGCTGTGAGTCTGGGGTCAGAGATGGGCCAGACTGGGTAAGGATGGCAGATTTCCATCCTTGAAGTATTTAAGCAAGTCTGAAGGGGTTTCAATGACAATCCAGTTTTTCTTTGTGACCATTTCAGAATTTCTATTTAATAAATTGCATTTATATTCAGTGACTGCTATGGTGTGATTTAAATTCATGTCCTTGGCTCATTAGTCCAGATCTTTGGTTTACTAGTCCAATAACATTATCAATATGTTATCATCCCCACAGGAAACTAAAGCCTTACTGTTGATGTACTCAGTTATTTATTATATTGATATTTTGCTTTGAAAATGAACATTCATTAGAGATTACTTATCTTACCAATCAACATATTGATAATGTTTGTTTACTGCAAATAACATACGACTTACTAAATATATTTTCATATGTATTGTTTCAGCACTATCTGTGTATTATTCAAAATGTCGAGGTTGATTTTACTCTGCCCACAAGCACAGCAGACATAGAACTTGTTCGAGTTGACCAGCACTGAACCCAGCCAAATTTCCAGATCAACTTGATTTTAACATTGTGGAAAGCTATCAGTGCAACAAGTGCCTGGGATGAGCAGTCGATGCTTTGAAGGGAAGATATTACATGCTGTTACAGATTATAAAATTTTGTAGCAGCTCATTAGGCAGTCAACCTTCTTCAGAGCAAATAATGTCCACCAAATTTCTGGGGAGCAACAGAAAACCTTGGTTCCTGTAAAGGTATTAGAAATACTGATAGAGCAAATCTTGAAAAACAGGGACACTCTTCTTGTCATTGGTCACATTGTGCCACAATGAGGCTTGGCAGGAGGTCAGTAAACTTTTCAGTGTCTGTGACACTTATCTTCAGAGCATGTGGCCATCACAACAATAAATTCAATGTTGTCACGAGATGTGTCACAGGTAATGGGGAAGGGGAAGGCTGGTCCTGTCTGAGGGTGAGCAGCCAATTTTTCTTTGGCTTTTTTTGCAGAGCCAGGATGGTCACTGGTAGTTAACAGGGGGTCGGGACGCGATGGCATATTGTTGAGGCAGAGGGAGGGAGGGGACAGAAGGGGAATCACATAGAACCGGCTGTGGACCGCACATATTTGCGAGGCTGAGCAGATTTTGCAGGCATTGCTGATTGGAAGCGGAAAATTGCTTTAGCTTGTACATAAACTGCTTTTCATACTTTAACGCATAAAACAGAATTCTGGCTGCCCTTCATGACTTGCCTGCAAAATGGCAAATCACCAGTAGAAATGGGACAGTAAGTTCAGATCCTTGGTTTTCTTCTTCCCAGATGCCAAAGGCAGTGAAATCTGTCCCTCTGGATTGTCGATCTCTGCTCCATCTGTCTCATCACAACTTCAGGATATTTCCATTGAGTCTGTGGATTCTCCTCCCACTGCTGCTGCTCTGTCAGGATGGCTGATACCCATCCTGATGATTGCAACCTAACTCAACACATTTTCCTGGATTGAGGGTTATTTGGTACACAAGGCTGGCTCCTGATGGGATCACCATGGTCAAGGGAGAGCCTATTTTTGCATAAATGAACTATTTTCCCAGACCTTAGCTCAGACAAAGGTTCCAACAGTTAATGACTAGAGGTGAAACAGAGAGAAAGGACAGTGTGAAAAGGGTCTTTCGTGACGGGAGTTGGGGGGGGGGTGGAGGGGGGGCACTGCTGAACTGTTATCCTTTACTTGACCCATCAACTCCTTTCACCACTTGGGGCTGAAATTTTATGTCCTGTTAGGGGCGGAAATGGGGATGGGAGGGCATGAAATTTCATGCCGCCAGCCTACGTATTGGTTCCTCCAGGCTTTTTTTCCCTCAGACGAGGTGGCAGTCAGTAGGACAACCTGCCAAAAAGCTATGGGTAGCCAATTGAGCAGGTTCAGAGCCCGTTATGAAAAGTGCTAATCCCAGTGGGAAATCTTGTCCTTTCTCTCTACTTCATTCCAACCAGCAGATTGGTTTTCCTGCCAACTGGTTTTCCCCAGGCAAGACTTAAAAGTTCCCAAAATATATCCTCTGGCTCTGTGAGAAATGTCATAGAGGTCGACTGTAAATCTTAAAAAATAAATCGCTCCAGACACTGGCACTCTAATTTTTTGCGAAAGTGGATGGATGTATTAAATTAGATGGAAATTGTATTTCTCATAGCTTTTAATTCCAGGACTCACCTTTTACAGATTATTACAAAACTATTCTATCTTGTTTGATTCGGGATGAAGACTAAGATTTATTAAACCATCTTTTCAAAATAACACACCATTAGGTGATTTTTAACCATGCTAAACACACTTTCATAGCAAAAATGAGCTGCTTAATTACAATGAAGAAATTGTTTCTGTGAAAATGTAATGATGTTTCTGTGGGTCAAACAAATTTTTTTTTTCTAGCTGTTGGATTATTCTTTTAATTAAACATCTGGTCTCCTGATAACATATAATTTAATAGAGATATCTTTTCCGAGCTATGCAATTTCTCACCGGTTGTTTGAGATTTTTGTACCTCACCATAATAAACAATTTACTGAAGATTTTTTGATGCAAGTATCAGTTCAGAGGCAATTTTATGATTTCAGTTGCCCTCACTACACTGATGAGCTGTGCTATGTTATTAATTTCTTGTTGAAGTGGATGTCCAGATTTTGTTTTCTGCAGAAATGTCTCTGCTCCCAGTAATAGCCTCAGGCCAACAAATCTATAGAAGTAAGCAAAGCCCTGGTTACTTCACAGTTATCCAGCCAGTGTCATTAACAAGGCTTTAGAGTGTTTCAATGGAGCACTGTGGCCTGCTGCATTACAGCACGTCAGAAAAGGCAGGCGCCTTTTTGCAATCACATTGTGAAATATTCTAGACTGCGACATTCAATCCTGTCTAGCCTGTGTAATTTGTGCATCCTTAATGATTAAAATAAAGTTGTTTGTGTCAAGAACTTGATACATTTGGGTTTTTTATGACATTGAATGTGAAAGTCACCTCCCACAGCACTTTCAGTCTGTGGGTCTTTATTCAACTTAAGAGGGCTGCATTCTACTTCTCAGGAATATATCAATTCCACTGCAACGTGGCAGATACAATACACAATGAAGTGTAGACTCAATGTTTGACACTCAATCATCAAGCTTTTAAAGGTTAAGCACTTTATTGACCAACCCCTGAACCCAAGATTAGTTTACAGCAAACACCCGCCTGGGTACCTTATCGCTAAAAAACTGTTCTCTTCCTGTAGGGGAGCACTTCAGCGGTCACAGGCATTCAGCCTCTGATCTTCGGGTAAGCGTTCTCCAAGGCGGCCTTCACAACACACGACAGCGCAGAGTCGCTGAGCAGAAACTGATAGCCAAGTTCCGCACACATGAGGATGGCCTAAACCGGGATATTGGGTTTATGTCACACTATCAGTAACCCCCACAGCTTGCCTCCGGGACTTGCAGGATCTCACTGGCTGTCCTGTCTGGAGACAATACACATCTCTTTAACCTGTGCTTAATGCTCCCTCCACTCACATTGTCTGTATCTTTAAGACCTGGTTGGCTGTAGAGATTTGCATTCTAATCAGTATTCTGTAACTTGATTTTGTGTCTCTGTGCCCTGTTCAAGAGCAGATTTCCACTCCATCTGACAAAGGAGCAGCGCTCCGAAAGATAATGGCATTTGCTTCCAAATAAACCTGTTGGACTTTAACCTGGTGGTGTTAAAACTCTTACTGTGTTTACCCCAGTCCGACGCCGGCATCTCCACATCATACCTTATCGCTAACCATATACAGTAACTCACCACATAACATTGCTGTTGTGTTCCTGAGAAGTGCAACTTTAAGTGAAACAACTTTAAGCGAATCAGAGTTTCCCACTACATCCAATGTAAAAGCTGTGGTTAGCACCTTATGGTTGGACTCTTCTCATCAGGAAAAAACATTGAACATTATCCCCTGTGCGTTGACATACTGTGCTAAATCCCTATGTTTAAAAATTAATTTATGGCGTGTGGGCGTCACAGGCGAGACCAGCATTTATTGTTCATCGCTATTAGCCTTAAGAAGGTGATGGTGAGCTACCTTCTTGAACTGCTGTAGTCTATGTGGAGTAGGGAGGGAGTTAGAGAGGGAGTTCCAGAATTTTGACCCATTGACAGTGAAGAAACGGCATATATTTCCAAATCAGAATGGTGAAAAACTTGGAGGGCACATTGCAGGTGGTGCTTTTCCCATGCATCTGTTGCCCTTGTCCTTCTAGATGGTAGAGGTCATAGGTTTGGAAGGTGCTAATGAAGGAATCTTGATGAGTTGCAGCAGGGCATCTTTAGGATGGTACATACTGCTGCTATTGTGTATTGGTGGTGAAGGGAATGAATGTTTATTGTGGTGGATGAGGAGCCAACGAAAGCAGGCTATTTTGTGCTGGATGGTGTTGAGATTCTTGAGTGTTGGAGCTGCAATCATCCAGGCAAGTAGATAGTATTCCATCACACTCCTTACTTGTGCCTTGTAGATGGTTAAAGGCTTTGGAGGGTCAGGAGGTAAGTTACTCTCTACAGAATTCCCAGCCGCTGACCTGTTCTTGTAGCCACATTATTTCTCTTGCTAGTCCAATTCATTTTCTTGTCAGTGGTAACACTTGGGATGGTGATAATGGGGGATTCAGTGATGGTAATGCTGTTGAATGTCAAGGGAGGATGGTTAGATTTCTTGTTGGTGATGATCATTGCATGGCACTTGTGTAGCACAAACATTCTTACCACTTGTCAGCCCAAGCCTGGATATTGTCCAGGCCTTGTTGAAATTGGACAGGGACTGCATCAGTATCTGAGGAGTTGAGAATGGTGTTGAACATTGTGCAATCATCAGCAAACATCCTCGCTTCTGAACTTATGATGGAAGGAAGGCAATTGATGAAACAGCTGAAGGTGGTTGGGTCTAGGATACTGCCCTGAGGAACTGTGCCAGGGATGTCCTGGCACTGAGATGCTCAACCTCAACAACTACAACCATTTTCCTTCGAGTTAGTATGGCTCCAATAAGTAGAGAGGCTCACCCCCCCCCCCACAATTCCTATTGACTTCTGTTTTGTTAGAGCTCCTTGATGTCAAAGTTGGTCAAATGCTACCTTGATGTCAAGGGTAGTCACTCTCACCTCACCTTTTGAGTTTAGTTCCTTTGTCCATGTTTGAACCAAGGTCAGGAGCTGAGTGGCCCTGGTGGAACCAAAACTGAGCGTCAGTGAACAAGTCATTGCTGAGTAAATGCCACTCAATAGAACTGTCAGCGACACTTTCCATCAGTTTGCTGAAGATCGAGAGTAGACAGGGCGGTAATTGGCCAGTTGGATTTGTCCTGCTTTTTGTGGACAGGACAGATCTGTCCTGATAAATTCCAGTGCTGTGGCTGTAGTGAAACAGCTTGGCTAGGGATCCAGCTAGAGTAAAAATCTTCAGGATTCTTGCAGAAATGTTGTCAAGGCCCATAGTCAAAGTCTTTGCAGCATCCAGTGCCTTCAGCCATTTCTTGGTATCCTGTGGAGTGAATCAAATTGCCTGAAGACTGAAATCTGTGATACTGGTGACTTCAGAAGGATGGATAATCCACTTAGCACTTCAGGCTGAAGGTTGTTACAAATGCTTCAGTCTTTGGATTTTGCACTGATGTGTTGGGTTCCCCCATCATTGACAATGGGGAGATTGTGGAGCATTCTCTTTCAGTGAATTGTTTAAATTGTTCACCACCATTCACAACTGGATGTGGCAGAACTGCAGAGCTTAAGTTAAAGTAAAGTTTATTTATTAGCTACAGTAGGCTTACATTAACACTGCAGTGAAGTTACTGTGAAAATCCGCTAGTTGCCAAACTCCAGCACCTGTTCGGGTACACTGAGGGAGAATTTAATGTGGCCAATGCACCTAACCAGCACATCTTTCGGACTGTGGGAGAAAACCAGAGCACCCAGAGGAAACCCATGCAGACACGGGGAGAACATGCAAACTCCGCACAGACAGTGACCCAAGCTGGGAATCGAACCCAGGTCCCTGACACAGTGAGGCAGCAGCGCTGACAACTGTGCCACTGTTTAATCCTGATCTGTTGGCTATGGGATTGCTTAGTGCCATTTATCACTTGCTGTTTCCATTATTTGTATGCAATTAGTCCTGTGTTGTAACTTCACCAGGTTGACATCTCATTTTATGTATGCTTGATGCTACTCCTGGCATGTCGTCCTGCACTGTTTATTAAATCAGGATTAATATCCCGGCTCAATGGTAATGGCAGAGTGGGGGATGTGCCAGGCCATGAGGTTACCGATTGTGGTTGTACACAGTTGTGTTGCTGCTGATGGCCCACAGCGCCTCATGGCTGTCCAGTTTTATACTGCTAGATCTGTTTGAAATCTTTCCCTTTTACAATGGTGATAGTGCCACACTAAATGAGGGAGGCTAAATGAGGGAGGGTATCCTCAATGTAAGATGGGACTTCGGCTCCATAAGGAGTGTGTGGTGGTCACTCCTACCAATGCTACCATATACAGATGCATCTGCAACAGGTAGTTTGGTGAGGACAAGGTCGAATCTGTTTTTCCCTGTGGTCATGCAAGTCAAAATTTGGGGAGCTAGGTAGGAAGTTAGGAAGCAGGACCCCAAAGGCTTACTCTGGATTACTTTTAGTACGATGTGTGAGTGCAGGAGGATGAGGCAGATGAATGGGTGACTGTAAAGACAGGGAGATTTTTCGATTCTTTTGAACATAGGGATTGGCTCTAGGAGATTGGATCTGTACAGGTTGGATGGATTGTACCTAAATAACAGTGGGACTGATTTCTTAGCATGGTTCTGCTCCAGCACACTGGGGGAGTGCTGCATACTAGTGGGCAATTAATAGGAAGCCTCCAGGACCTACACCACCTTAGCTCTCTGTGAGGCACTGCTGCCTCACAGCACCTGGGACCCGGGTTTGATTCCCGGCTTGGGTCACTGTCTGTGCAGAGTTTGCATGTTCTCCCTGTGTCTGTGTTGATTTCCTTCGGGTGCTCTGGTTTCCTCCCACAGTCTGAAAGATGTGTTGGTTAGGTGCATTGGCCGTTCTAAATTCCCGCTCAGTGTACCTGAACAGACGCCAGAGTGTAGTGACTAGGATTTTCACAGTAACTTCATTGCAGCATGTTAGTGGGGCATTTTGCTCTGACACTTGCTATTTAACTGGTTGATTCATAGAATTCATAGAAATTCATAGAAACCCTACAGTGCAGAAGGAGGCCATTCAGCCCATCGAGTCTGCACCGACCACAATCCCACCCAGGCCCTACCCCCACATATTTACCCGCTAATCCCTCTAGCCTACACATCCCAGGACTCTAAGGGGCAATTTTTTTTAACCTGGCCAATCAACCTAACCCGCACATCTTTGGACTGTGGGAGGAAACCGGAGCACCCGGAAGAAACCCACGCAGACACGAGGAGAATGTGCAAACTCCACACAGACAGTGACCCGAGCCGGGAATCGAACCCGGGACCCTGGAGCTGTGAAGCAGCAGTGCTAACCACTGTGATCTGAAGAGAATGTAAATAATCTGGAACTGTAAAGTTTGAAAGGTACGAAGCAATGAGGAATGAACAATGCTGATCATTCTTTCATGATAAAGGTAATAGCTTTGAGTGTAAAATATAATGTATTTTACAAATGAGTCTTTGAGTTATGATCACCTAACGTCCCTTACAGTAAATGTAAGAAGCATGATAAACTCCCTCTTAAGATTTCACGTCATCATTCAATTTGTATGTTAATATACATGAGGAATTTATGCTTAAACTTCCAAAGATTGTACTTCACACAGGATACAGCTCGGAGATCTGTTCTGCTCCAGCACACTGGGGGAGTGCTGCATACTAGCGGGCAATTAATAGGAAGCCTCCAGGACCTGCACCACCTTAGCTCTCTGAGGCTGAAGCTCGGGTCATACCATGTATAGAGTCTCAATTCCCTCTTGCATCAAAGACCTTGGGGGCGATTCTGCCAGCCCGCCGCCCTAGTTTTCTAGCGCAGCGTGGTGGGAGAATCTCACATTCGGGCAAGCGTGGGATTCGCGCATGTGTTCCCGCCGCACGCGCATCTCTCAGCCCCGGATTTCCAGCGCCTTTAAATCCATGCTGGAAACTGACAGGAAGACAGGTAAGTTATTTTAATTTAATTTTAATGTCATTTAAATGTGATTAGTGGGCCTGGGACTGAATTTCCTGGGCCCGCTAGCCTTTCCCATCCCGCCAGAGTGTTTCACTCCAGCGGGGATTACAGTAGCTCCCCACTTTTGGGGAACTATCGGGACAACCCTGCTGGAGTGAAGGGGGGGGGGCAATCAGGGCCTCCCCAGGAGGTCGGGCGCTTGTGCCCCCTGGGCATGGGCACCCTGACAGTGCCAGCCTGTGACCCCTGGCACTGCCCAAGGGGCAAAGTGCCCATGCCCAGGTGGCACCTTGGCACTACCCCTCGGGCTTGGGGCAGTGCCAAGAGGGAGGGGCCTGTTTGGAGGCAGGGCCCAGGGGGTGGGATCTAGTGACAATCAGTGGAGGTGGGTGGTCCCCTGCCACTCTGCATGGGGGCAGGAGGGAGGCCAGCCATCGGGGGGATCAGCCAGTGGATGGGGTCTGCCGGGGAGGGGGCTGCCTGCGGGGGTTGGAGTCTGCCTGTGGAGGGGGGGGTCTGCCTGTAGGGGGTGGGGATTGGCACTGCTGGGGAGAGAAACTGTTTGCGGGGGGGTGGGATCTGTTTGGAGATCGAGGCGATCTAGGAGAGGTGGGGGGTCTGGGCTGGCCCGGGAAAGGGTGTGAGGGGAGCCACGATTGGGCCGTCTGGGGGGTTGGGGAGTCAGCATTGTGGGAGTCGAGGGGTGGGCCAGAGATCAAGTTGGCCAGCAAATGCAGGCCGACAGTACGGTGCCACTGCGTATTCGCAGAGACCCGCTGATCTCAGTCTCTCCAGCGGGAATAGGCCCCGCCCTCAGAAATCTAATGACATTCACATTGGTGGCCTCTGCATTGCAGAGTGTGGGAGATTCTTCTCTGAACTCCCACTGAAAAAAACAGCATGAATTACTCCAATTTTCCCACAAATTTGACACTTAGAATTTTTTTGGGAGAATTCCACCCCTTATTTAAGTTCACATACAAAAAGGCCGAAAAGAAACTATAGTGCAAGGACTGATCACTGCTTATTTGGGCTCTATCTAATAAACAAACCTTCTAATATAATCCCAACAGAGTCACAGTCGTCTCTAAGGGATATCTAACTCCAACCACATTTAAAAAATATCCAGGCAGACCACTGGGATAGTTGCAGATTTTATGAACCTATTTTTCCACCCTTTTAATGTTGTAAATGAGTCCAAACACCTATGCAGATATCCTTTGTCACTGCACTCAGTGTGAGATGTAGCAAGCAGTTTAACTTGGTTGATTTACGAAGCACTGAACCATAAATATACCGATCTCATGTTGTAGCATGAATGTATTCAGCTTTACTGTGAAGGTATTAAAATGAATGCTTAAATTATAAGCCAACCACGAAATATGGGACATGTTGCCACGTATTAGTTAAACAACATGAGTAAATCGATAATTTTTTAAATGATTAATGATTGCCGATTGAATGTTGGCACATTGAACAGTAATTGAATTTTTGTTGTTTGGCTAACTTTATATTAATAAAATGGATGCAGCCTCATTCTGATATTCCCTGAAACATAAGATCCAAGGATTTTCTCATGAACATCTCAACAAATTCAATAAGGCTTAATACCATAGCTTCCCCTCCTGGATAAATAATGCCTATTTTAGCAGTTCTATTGAGAAATGGAAGATAAAATTGGACAGGAGCTTTGTTCCACACCACCTGCATTACCACCCCCCCAACCACCCACCCTGCAGTAGGTTTACTTAAGATCCACAGCATCTACTCTAAGGACCTATTCAGTCATATGCAATCAAATTGTCCCTCCTGAGTCGATAAATAGAATAGTGAAAAGTGTGGGAAGAGGGGTCGGTGAAGGGGTTGGGAGCTTGCGGCAGAGGGAGAGAGTTGTGGGGGTGGCAGTGAGGTAATAGGGAGCTCATGTGAAAACAGGAAAGAAGCAGAGGAATATTCCACAATGATTTGATGAATTTGAAAATAGTCGTCGTTATGATGCTCAGAGAAGTCGATGAAAGAAAAAATATTTGTATTGTAGCTCAACATGTTGTTGAAGCATATCAAATTGTTTCATACAATGAATTATGTGTAAATTTCAGTGATTTGTCATTTTATAAGCAAGAATGGAAGTTATCGCACATTATTGCAGGAATGCAGGAAATGACCGATTCATCAATTCTGTGAATGGAACATTTTAAAGTCTTTAACAGAAGACCAGGAACCACATCCTAGTCAAGCATATGTCAAATGAACAAAATGTCCTACCATTCTTTCCCTATGAAGTGCCTTAGCTCTTCTCAAAAGAGCCTTTCTTCTCCACAAATGAAGTTTTCCAAGTTTGTAGACTCAAAATCCAAAAACTCAGGACTAATGACCAAATAAATAAGAGTTGAACTCCCACTATGGAAGTATGTGAATTTGAATTCAGCCTTTTTTAAAACAAAAGAACTGGAAGAAAGAGGTGATATCAATAGAATTAGCCGTGAAACTGTTGGATTATCATAAAAATTCAACTGTCCTCCAGAACTAGCCTCAAGTGTAGTCAAACTGTTCCAATACTGGCATCCACCCAGTGTGAATAATTGCTCAGGTATGTCCTGTTCACAAAAAGGAAAAATTGAATCTGGCCAATTACCACCTCACTAGCCTACTCTCTGTCATTAGAGAAGAAATAGAAGGAGTCATTAACAGTGCTGAGAAGTGACACTTATTCACCAATACCCTGCTCACCAAAACTCAATTTTGAGTTCTGCTTGGACCATTTAGCCCCAGATCGCTTTACATTCTTGATTCAAACATTGACTCAAGATCTGAATTCTAGACATGAGGTAAGAGTAATTGCCCTTGACAGGAAAATTTCATTCAACAAACCGTTCCATCTCGGAGTCCTAATAAAATTGCAGTTTATTGATTGAAGTTATACCAAGAATAAAAATAGATGGTTGCAGTTGTTGGACACTAGATCAATAATCTTACCCCCTTAGGGCATCATTGCAGGAGTTCCTCAGGTTGATATTCTAAGCCCAACCATCTCCAGCTGCTTCATAATGATGTTCCCTGAATCACAGACCAGGATTTTACTGGCTACCAGGAGTTGGGGTAGGAGACTTGGCCGGAGGGCGGCGATGGCTGGGGGGGGCCAGGCTGGAACAACTTCTCAATGTGGTCCCACAATCTGAGCATTTTCTTTTGAGAATTATGGTTTCTTTTAAAGTGGATTCCAAACACTATTTGTTTATTTTGACTGATGTATAAGCTATTAAACTTATTAAAGTTTTTAAAGTGGATACTCGTATGTTGTTTGTTTTGACAGATTTATGAGCATTTCACAGTATTCCCAATGTTATTATAGAGCTTGTGAGTTCTGTATATCATAGTGAGAGGCTTAAGAGGGTGAGTGAACATGGGATTATAGAGAAGTGAGGGCTGTATGGAGGGGCTGATGTGATATGGGGTTATGGAGGTGCAAAGTGAGTGTTTCAGACCTCACACTCATCTCCAGAACTGGGCTGATATTTCAGCAAATGGAAGAAGTGGTTTTTCACCTGTCCACCTCAGCATCAAACTTCCAACACCTTCAAGCAAAACGGAGAAGTCATTACTATGATGCATTCTTGGTGGGTACGCATGATTTATTCCACATTGTGTGACTAGACAAAATCATTGATCAAAATTTTCCATATGTGAGTTCTCCAGCGGTGGAGGGTGTGCACACTGGGAAAACCCATTGACAGCGACAGCACAAGAAGATCCTGCCACCAGCCAATGGCGGGCCACTTCCACCACCACAAAACACATTGCAGGGGATCCAGAAAATCCCACCCATTATCTTTCTTTCACTAGTTGGTTCAATAGGTTTGATAAACTCTTGCGGTTGATTCTGTACAGCCCTCTTTGGGAAAATCCTTTGTCATCCTGCAACAACATTTCCACTGCTCCCTCAGAGAACCCGAGCACCTTTTACACTCATGTAGACTTGGCAGCTAATCTGCCACATTTTTCCAAACGCAAATATAGATGATGCGTTCTCCTTTAAGCTGGCATTGACCGTTAAAATCAGACTGTGTAGAAGTTACCTGAGGTGATATTATACAGTACTACATCGACCCAACCTAATTCAATTATATTGAAGTGAATTGAATAAGTTTAAGTATTAGTATCACAAGTAGGCTTACATTAATACTGCAATGAAGTTACTGTGAAAATCCCCGAGTCGCCACATACCAGCACCTGTTCGGGTACACTGAGGGAGAATTTAGCATGGCCAATACACTAATCAGCATGTCTTTTGGACTGTGGGAGGAAATTGGAGCACCCGGGGGAACCCACTCAGACCCGAGGAGAATGTGCAGACTCCACACAGACAGTGACCCAAGCAGGGAATCAAACCCATGTCCCTGGCACTGTGAAGCAACAGTGCTAACCACTGTGCCACCGTGCTGCCCAATGAATTGAATATTAGGCGTGACAGAGAAAATTTGGCTGATGTGACAACATCTCTGTTAACCAGCGAAAATGAATTTCTGCTCCAATATTTCCTCCTCCAAACAATCAGAATTGTTTTTATATTCTGGAATTTGCCAAGATACTTCGATGCAGTTGAGTGTGAAAATTACAGCAGGGCTTACTGTGCTGGATAGTGCAAATCCCATTTCAATTTCAATCTGAAAATCTAGACTTTTGTCTCCTATTTTGCCTCCTTAAATGTACTATTCACAAGTTTGAATTACAAAATAATTAGAGAGATTAACACATTGTTTGAATTTTCAACTATTTTGAATGGATGAAAGGAAAGTCTTTTTCTGCAATTTGCTTCAGTGCCAGTAACAGATGGCCTACTACTGGAAATAACTTGGGCATTACCACTGGACGGGCCCAATCAGGCTATGGGATAGAATGTTGTTCAATGCCCGGGGAGTAATTGGGAGGTGGGTGCGTGTATTTGGTAGTGGGGGGGGGGGGGTGGGGGGTGGATCTCCCATCCTTGATAGAGCACATTTGATAATCATTCTGTTATTTAATTGAAATGAAACCAAGCATTTTCTAGAGAAGGTCAACAGCCTGCTCTGCCAGATGACCAGGCTTTTGCTACCAAATAAACCTGTTGGACTTTAACCTGGTGTTGTTAAACTTCTTACTGAGATGACCAGCCAGGCAGTGAAGACAAAAATCTGTCCCTTAAGATTTGCTGTTAGTTTGGAGAATAGTCATATACTATTAAATCTTCAGCTCAGAAATTTCAGACAACATTGTAGGTGGCAAATGGACACTTATATGATGTTGATTTCATTGCTCTCATGCGTCATTTGTAGATCGGTTTAATGTATAAATTATTTCAGAAATATCCATTTCTGGATCCTAATCATCGCCAGTGATATTTTCACTCAGCCTATTCAGCAATTATTCCCATTTCTTATGTTTCTGATCAGTATCAAAATCTCCTTTCTGACCAGTTGACATCCTTAATTTCCTTTAGCAGTGATTCCCATCCCTGCTGTGTACCATAAACAATTTCAGGCCCCCCAGCCCAATCATTTTCAGGACCAGCACATTCTCCCAGTTCCAAAGAACTTCAAAGCACCATCTAGTTTGAGTCTAATAAAAAACTTACTAATGTGCCTCTGCAAGTCTCAGAATCCTGCCTATTGTCTATCACTCTACATTCCCCTTCCAGTTAATCTCAGTTCCCAAGAGTCCCGTTTACAACAGCCCAGATCTATTAGCCAGGATTCCAGCTCTCCTACAGTCGCCATCTACCACCAAATCTAAGTTACTCAATCCAAGATGTTTTCTTTTTAACTGGCCCCTGGTGCTTTGTTTTTCCAATACGCTTATTTGATTTCTGATCAACAGTGAATACTTCTCAACAATGAATTGCCCTGGTCCTTAATCATGAATGCTCTACACTCGGAACACATTTCCATCTTTAGATGCTAAGCTCTCGACTCACTGATTCTGATAACTACCATGTTGTCTGAAAATCTTTCAATTCCTGCACATTCCATTTTATTAGGGTAAGATTTACCTACATTTTTTCATGAAGTGCTACACTGAACATTATAGGTACCTTAGATTTTGAACCCAGATTTATGCTCATTCGCTGCAGTTCAATTGAACTGTCAGGAATGGTTGATTAACAACACAAAGTAACAATTTCTATTTCAAGCTGCTCCAATAAAAAGCCAAACAAAACCCCAAAATGACAATGCAAGTGTAAATTTCCCCTACTCAAGACAGCAAGGAGAAACGTTATAAGAAGTGGGCATATTTCCATAACTCACAAATCTACTGTAATGTCTTCTTTTAAGGAAATGGCCAATATTTGACGACAGATATACAGCTGTTAAGATATTCAATTCTACAAGTTAATGAAGTTAATGCATCACAAATTGAATGAACTTTAGGTGAAAAATAATCAGCTAGAAATAATTTTCTGATTCATTGACTATGGTATATATTTCCTGGTCTAAAGAACTGTCCTAGTTCAAACAATATTTATATTCTTTACTGATGTAGATAATTTTTTACTTGACAAAAACATAAATCTAAATAATTACAGCAATGAAAATGATAGCCATGAATTATAAAGCAGAAATTTTGAAAATGCAGCCTTTCACAGGATGTATTCATTCACCAGTGGCTTTGATCACAGTTCCCAGAGCATTAGGCTGAGTTACTGGATTACTAACAATTACCACAATGCCATCACCTCACCTATATTGCCATTAAGAAAATACTATGTTAAAATCTCAGAGGACTAGAGGAATTTATTTTGCTGAATGCAACGACTGGAAACTTGACAATGATGTGTCAATAATTTGCTGGAGTGGGGCCTTGTGACCTGCTTCATTCCATAGAATGTTTCCCTCACTCTTCAGCTTAAAAACCTTTTGCATATATTGCAGGTTGCTGGAGTGTGAACTTAGAATGTTGAATCTGGGGAATGGAGCATTTGAGACCTCAGTAAATGATGGGACCAATAGTTCAAGGAAAAAAGACTTACATTTATGTAGTGGTTTCCGTGAACACTGATATCTCAAAGTGCTTTACAGTCAATTAAGTACTTTTTGAAGTGTAGACACTATTGCGATGTATGGAATGCAGAAGCCAATGTTCAGGCAATAAATGCCCATGAATAGCAATACAACAGTGACTAGTTAATCTGTTTTTGAGATATTAATTGAGGGATTAATATTGACTAGGATAAGGCAAATTTAAATCAAATTTAATACAGAAAAAGATAATTGAGGAAAAGTATGAAAGAAAATTAAAAAATGAATAATCAAGAATTCGCTACAACAGTTCACTATCTTTAAAAGATACTTACGGTGTTAAAAACCAGCCCTAACTTTCTATGAGAAGTTTATTGGGCAATTGACCTGCAAATGCAGCAATTTCTTCAAACTGACAGGGAGATTGAAGGCAAACCGTCATTTTTTGGAGATGAACGGTGGAGTCTCATCAATTGTCTGGCAACTTGTGGCAGTTCAAAATTTACGAAGTATCTCTTTTTTGCTATAAGTTGGTTGACAACTTACACATTAATTACAACCTGCAAATTAACCCTCATTATTTAGGCAGCAAAGTCTGGCCTAATGTCTCCCAATAATCAACTCTTCATCTCAATTTTTTTTTAGCTATTGGATTGAGAGATGCATTACAACTGTACACTAACACAAAATTCCTCCATGTAATTCTGCAGAGAGATTCCAGTATAACAAATATATTTGATATTTTTTACATACTGAAATGTATAGATTCGAGAAAGAAACCATTATTAGTTCATTCATCCGCTAAACGTGTGTTGCCTCAAGTCTGTCAAGTTGTAGGTCAGGTTGTTCCAGCCTGAATTTGAATTCTCTATAATCGGACCTGCCTGGATAGTTCGAACTAGCTTGAAGTGGCATTGATTGTGATAACAAATTCTGAAGCCATATGCCTGTTAGACAGAAGCTGAATTGATTTCATAAGACAGTGCCCAAACATTTCAGACTCTTTGGTGCCAAAAGCTCAACTTTTACATTGTCAATAGTGAAACATAATAATACGTGGCATTGCAGCTCAAATAACTCACTCAGAATGCAGGGAACATCGAACTGCTTTCAATACCTTTTATGGCTTTACCGTTCAATGAATTTTCAGGCAGCGTTTGTAGATTCCCTAGTGCTGTGAATGAGAGCATATTGTGGGTATATTTCAAAATGTTCATTCGGGGGCTTGTCATTTCCTTCCTGAGTTCAAACAAAGTGGTGCAAACTTGATTCCAAAAGGCCTGGGAGTGTGAAGTTATACATTTTATTTAATTTTGCTCACTTTTTAGCCAATATCAGTTATCATAACTAATGTTTTGCCTTTGTATTAAATACAGACAAGGTAAGAAAGCAACCATCTTTAGTTTCTTGTCCAAGCAGTTCAGCTATTGTACAGAGCATCTTTTCAATCTCATTTTATCCCTTACTTTGTGAAAATAAAATGGTAACATCATTTAGTTAGGACAATAAAAGCTGTGAGTAATGCTTTGAACCAGATGGGTCACCAAGTTTCCAGGCAATTTTTTTATCAATACATTTTGCAATAAGACTTAAATGTATAAAATATTTATTAAAAAACCGAACAAATATAGATCTTCACTAAATTTCATGGGAAATAACTACGTGAGGAAATATAAGTCTTCAGATAATAATCTGAAAGGCTGCTGTTTAATATTTATGCACCACAATCTTGTTCTGATCCAAATATTCTGATTGCAAGTCCGATTATTAGTTAAGCACTTAAAAATGAATTAAAATTCTCCAAAATGGCTGAGAAGGTCATTGAAATCTAAAACCTGAATATTATCACATTAAAAGCCCACCGCAATGGAAAGCTACTTGTTTTTATGTATGAAATGGCTTGGGATTTTTAATTTTGACCTGATACGACATATTTTATACTCCAACTGAAAAGTACACTTTTGGGTTTAACTTTGAAAAATCTCCACTGATTAAACAAATCATGTCTGCTCCACTTCACTTCCCTTTCTGTTCCTCGAGTGTCATCTTTGAAAATTATAGCATTGAAATATTATTCCACAGAAAATAATAGGAGATGATGCTATTTAATATTGATGAACTACAACCTTGTTCTGACCCAGATGCTCAAGATTTGTCAGATTATTCTTTAAGAACTCCACATGGCTAAAAATTATTCATACGATGGGTCAGCAAGGGCAAGAACCTCAATAGGATCACATCTTGTATAAGATAGAAGAAGCTTCCCTGTGCAGTATAAAAGAAAGAAACGTGATTAACCTTCAGCTCAAGTTGAAACTAAAGAATACCATTGAAGAATCCAGTGTGAAACTCAACCCTTTTCCAGAATGTATGTTATGATTAGCTTGATGCTACCAAATGATTTAGGGTGCGTGAATGACCTAAGAGCTTCAAAATAGTGTCTGCGGCACATGCACTCATTTAACAGGAAGCATACTGAATGCCATATTAGTACATGTGTGGTGAATGCTTGTTGGAAGCAGGCCATGCAGGAAGATCATGATGTGTGTTGTTAATATAATGCCAGTGGTGCCATGTTGGAGCTCAAGCCCTCGGCTAACTCCTCTCTTAACCTTGCTCAGCTGCACACAAGTTCAGGTGCGGGAAGGATCCCACTAGGTGTGCAAGTCCACAAATCCTTGAAGGTGGTAACACAGGTGGAGAAGGTGGTGAAGAAGGTATATGGTATGTTTGCCTTTATAGGACGGGGTATAGAGTATAAAAGCTGGAGTCTGATGATGCAGCTGTATAGAACGCTGGTTAGGCCACATTTGGAGTACTGCGTCCAGTTCTGGTCGCCGCACTACCAGAAGGACGTGGAGGCGTTAGAGAGAGTGCAGAGAAGGTTTACCAGGATGTTGCCTGGTATGGAGGGTCTTAGCTATGAGGAGAGATTGGGTAAACTGGGGTTGTTCTCCCTGGAAAGACGGAGAATGAGGGGAGATCTAATAGAGGTGTACAAGATTATGAAGGGGATAGATAGGGTGAACGGTGGGAAGCTTTTTCCCAGATCAGAAGTGACGTTCACGAGGGGTCACGGGCTCAAGGTGAGAGGGGCGAAGTATAACTCAGATATTAGAGGGATGTTTTTTACACAGAGGGTGGTGGGGGCCTGGAATGCGCTGCCAAGTAGGGTGGTGGAGGCAGGCACGCTGACATCGTTTAAGACTTACCTGGATAGTCACATGAGCAGCCTGGGAATGGGGAGGGATACAAACGGTTGGTGTAGTTGGACCAAGGAGCGGCACAGGCTAGGAGGGCCGAAGGGCCTGTTTCCTGTGCTGTACTGTTCTTTGTTCTTTGTTCTTTAGTTCTATATAAAGGGATCATCAACAAATTTCAGGTTGCTTGTTGGCCAATTGCTTCTGGCTGTTGCTTCTTTTCTACAACTATTTGTTATTTTCTACAGTTGTTTCAAGTTACAAATGTCGACAGGGAGTGGTATGACAGGTGCTGAAGGACTTTTTTTTCTGACTATAAGGCTTTTGCACAAACCGGTTTCTTGCAGACATAATGCACTACCAGCAATTCTCCTTGGAATACAGCATGATTGAATCTACAGAGGCCAAATAGAACAGGAAAAACTGACAGAAGAGGCAGGGGGATGAGAGGGAGAAAGGCTCACAGCAGAGTCCATATCCACCCAGTGTGTTCAGGATGCAATTCTCTGATGTGAACCTTAGCGAGGGAAAATTTGTGAAATGTCTGCGCTTCAGTAAGGAAGCAAAATCTGCTGTCTGCTCCCACCACAGCTCAACCTTAAATGAAGTTATGGACCAGTGGCTATGAAAGTGGCTGTTGCTTTGAGCTTTTGTGTGTTTTGTTCCTTCCAGGCTACAGTTGGAGATATTTGCAACATTGTATTGTTTGCTATCCATTGTATTGTTTGTACCTCAAAACAGGAGGTCACTGTGGCTCCTTATTCAAAGAGAGCTCACAACATTTCTTACTCTCTTGCCAGAGACAAACAGGCAGAAAGTACGTGGCTTTCCTGGGTTTTCAGGTTTCTCCATGGTGCATGATGTTATTGAGAGCACACCTGTTGCTTTGCATACATGTTGCATGTCAACTCTGTCCTGTACCTGAACTGAAATTCCACTCCCTTAATATCCAACTAGTGTGCAACCATAGGCAGTGAATCATGCGTGTCAATACTCGGGATTCAGGCAGCATCATGGTGACTTAATTCTGCAGCCATCTGTTGTACCAGCTGTAATTGAGCCAAATGTCAAAGAGTAACTACTGACCAACAACTGCAATCTACTCATGATGTGGCTCATGGCTTCGGTACACAACCCAGGCACACATCCTTGGATACCTATAATGAGACACATGCTGCTGTATGAAATCTGACAGAGCAGACAGTAGGTATGTTGAAATATTGTTTCTACTGCAAGCGCCATTCTGGAGAAGCACTGCAGTATTCAGCACAGTGAGTATCGAGATTTGTGGTGATGTGCTGCATACTGCAGAACTTTGCCATCATGAGGGCAGAGCCCTTACCACCAGCTATACAATGAAAAGCTGAGGAGCAGCAGCATGAGGAGGAGGAAGGCAGTAGGTGACGTAGACAGCTCCTTTCTGCCTGGTCACCGCAGCCCATGATATCTTCCTGGCCCATGTCTAACATTCAGTCCGCCAGCCAAATGGAGAGCAGCAAAATAAAATGCACTTGATAAAGCTCCAGCATTGAGTCTGAAAGGGGGATCATGTCAAAACATCTGGCAACAAGAAGATATAACATGGTGGCAATGAGAAACCAATCTAAACATTCAATCCTGAGTCAGGTTGAAAAAACCCCCGAAATTAATGCGACAGAGAAAGAGAAAAACAGAATGGATCATGTGAAAGTGGAATGAATGTCACCATGAATGCAATGCATGTACAGTTCTAGCCCATGATGATTTGGGAAGCTGGTGATACTGTAGAGGCATTTGAGCAGTTTAAACAAAAGAGCAGACACACATTCAATAGCTTCCTAAATGGTGAAGAGGAAAGGGTTACTAACACATTTTTGTGGGCCGGAGAGAAAGTGTTAATTACGCTTAGTTGTTGGGAGATGGTGAGAATTACAATAAAAGCCCAGATGACATTTTTCGAAAATTCAACCCACATTTCTCACCAAAGTAAAATCATTATATCCATCGAATATATAAATTTCAAATCCTGAGGCGGGAACCAGGCGAACATGTTGACAATTTCTTCTCAAGATTACAAAATTAACAACCAGAAAATGTAAATTCAAAGAAATAGATGACAGGCTAATTAAGGGTGGCACAGTGGTTAGCACTGGTGCCTCACAGCGCCAGGGACCCAGGTTCAATTACAGCCTCAGGTGACTGTCTGTGTGGAGTTTGCACATTCTCCCCATGTCTACGTGGGTTTCCTCCAGGTGCTCCAGTATCTTTCCACAGTCCAAAGATGTGCAGGTTAGGTTGATTGGCTATGCTAAATTGTCCCTTCGTGTCAGAGGGATTAGCAGGATAAATTTATAGGGTTACAGGGTTATGGACTGGGTGGGATTGTTGTTTGTGCAGGTTCGATGGGCCAAATGGCCTCCTGTTGCATTGTAAAGATTCCATGATTCTATTCTATGATTCTAATGATCGCTCATTTGCAGTTCTGCACAACCTGAAATACAAAAAGTCATGATAGGCGAGGATAAGTTTACAAAAATGCAGGCAGTCAATACTGCCAGAACCCATGAAGTCACAAGTAGGCAGATGAAGAGATTGACTACCCAAATAACAAGGCTTCAGTTAAAACAAGAGAAAGGCAGCACAACATCCTACCACCTAAGAGGTGCCGTGAATAATGTTTGGAGGAAACAAGTTACAACATAACTCTAAAGGTGATCAGTTTAATTTTAAAAGTCGATTTTGAATCTTATTTTGTTTAGATAATATTTAAAACATTAATGATTGAAACAGTTATATTTATTTAGAGGCAGAATATTTATTCTAAAGAAATGTTAGATTGTTTTATTATCACCTTCTTCTGTCAGGAAAAGGATACAAAAGTCTGAGGTCATGTACCAACCGACTCAAGAACAATTTCTCCCCTGCTGACTTTTGAATGGATCTATCTCATATGAAGTTGACCTTTCACTACGCCCTAGCTATGACTGTAACAATACTCCCTCTCCTTTCCTTCTCTATGTATGGTATCATGCGCGTAGGACATAGAATCATAGAATCCTACAGTGCAGAAGGAAACCATTCGGCCCATCAAGTCTGCGCCGACCACAATCCCATCCAGACCCTATTTCCATAACCCCACATATTTACCTTACCAATCCCCCAACACTAAAGTCAATTTAGCATGGCCAATCAACCTAACCCGCACATCTTCGGACTGTGGGAGGAAACCGGAGCACCCGGAGGAAACCCACGCAGACACGGGGAAAATGTGCAAACTCCGCACAGACAGTGACCTGAGGCTGGAATTAAACCCGGGTCCCTGGTGCTGTGAGGCAGCAATGCTAACCATTGTGCCACCGTGCCCCCACGGAAGGCATGTGTGCTGAAAGAGCGCCAATTTTGAACCTCTGATTGAGGTTCTGGAAGCTGCTGGCACCGAATCGCTAAGCTACAATTGTGCCAAAACCTCCACCACTTGCTTGGTGAGATTTTGCCCTTATTTATTTGCACTTTTATTTTTTGGTCTAGCTGCAGTATGTAGAGGCAGCAGACATTCTTTGGATGGATTTTTTTTGTACGTGTCTTAAGAAGTTGTTTAACATATGTGTAAAACACAGAAAGCGAAAGAATTACTTTTTATTTTTTTACAACTTTGTCATGACAACTAATTCCAGTAAAAAAGTTTGTTTATATATATATGGATGTTAGTGTCTGGAATGAATTTCCGCATTTGGATTTTGCAATATATTTTAAGCAGTTTTTAACCTTATTTTAAGAGTCTCCCTGATGCAATGTTGATCTTTGTCTTACTTTGGCTAGTTGAAATGCTTCAGGAAAGTGTATCCCTGAAGAATAACGTATGCAAGTCTCTTGTAATGTTTATTCCAATTTTAAGAGTGTTCCTGATGCAACTTGGCTAGTTCAAACGCTTTAAGAAAGTGTATCCCTTAAGATGACATATGCTGCAAACTGATGTGAACTGGGTATTACAGAATCCAGTGCAGCTTGAGAATCTGGAGACATTTGCCACCACCGCTGGACCATCGTGCTTTTTGCTTGATTCTTAACTGAAGTTCTTTTTGAGACTTTGGTGTTGGCGTGGAAGAGTCAAGCTACATGTAAAATCCAAACCCTTCCCTTTCCTCTTTTCCTCCTCCCCCTCTCCCTCCTTCCCCACATCCCTTCCCCCCTCCCTTCCTTTCACTCTCCCCTCTTTTCCCCCATCCTCTCCTTACCCCCCTCCTCATCTCCTTGTTTAGAGACAATAGAATTACAGTATTGTGTTAATGTATAGATATTTTATTGATTGTTGTCAGAGAAACATACATTTTGTAAAAAACTTGAAAAGACGAGGCAATTAAACATGTCAGTGCAGCTGCTAAAGTAAAATGTTTAGTTAAATGTTAACATGGTATCAAAGTTTTGTATTTATAACATTTTTGTTAATAAATATTTTCCGTTAAACTAAAATTCTACGAATGCTTTAGTGAAACAAAACAAACATTTAAATATGCAAGTATAGAAATGCTTTATTGAAACATACAGAACAGTTAAATATGAGAATTATAAATGAAGTAAGCAAGGCAGAATAATACTAATGATAAATACATATAGATTTTCCACGGCCCAAAACGTGAACTCTCCTTTGATCAATCGCATGCACTCATGCAGGCTTCCAAATCATGGTTCAAGAAGTACTGACCATATTCTAAATTAAAACACACAAACACGTATAAGTATGTCACACATTAAAAGTTACATAATAATACAATGCAGATTTAGGGCGACACGGTGGCACAGTGGTTAGCACTGCTGCCTCACAGACCCAGGGACCCGGGTTCAATTCTGGCCTTGGGTGACTGTGTGGAGTTTGCACGTTCTTCCCGTGTGTTTCTTCCAGGAGCTTCGGTTTCCTCCAAAGGTGGGTGGGTTAGGTAGATTGGTCAAGTTAAATTGCCCCTTAGTGTTAGAGGGATTAGCAAAGTAAATATGCAGGGTTATGGTATTAGGGCCAGGGTGGAATTGTTGTCGGTGCAAGCCCGATGGGCCAAATGGCCTCTTTCTGCACAGTAGGGATTCTATGATTCTAAATAGTACTTTCACAAATTTAAAACAAATAAAAGATATGTTTATTTATTAAATAATACTCATGTTCAATCATTAAAATAAAATTAAAAATTGCAGTTTGAGTGAGCCAATCACAGTAGTATTAACTACTTAAAATAAATCACAAAAAAAATACAAATACACATTTTTTATAAGATCAGGGGAATCCTTCAGTTTTCAACGCAAAACTGCCTTTTGGAACCTGGACCTCAATGGACGTTCCCAGTCTTGCCGTGTCATAAGTGGGTGTGGTTAGGATTCGCTGACATCACGCTGGGGCCTGGTCAAAAGGCTGCGCTGAAGGTTGAATGCTGCTGCACCCACCGGGAGTTCTGGCGGAATTTCTCATGAAAGTTAAGTGTGCAAGAGCTTCTTCTATTTTTGGTGGCCCATAAACTTCCACTGGTGATCAGAGGTTACAGGCCAATACTTTTCACTGTATCCCAATACATGTGACAACAATAAATCAAATCAAATCAAAACCAAATCATGAAGAAATAGGAACTACTTGTCATGCAGACATAGAGTAAAGGTGCCACATTTACTGCTCCCTGCAATGAGGTGCGGAGCAACAATATATCAGACCAGAAATCACATGGAGAGTTGTAAGAAATACATTTGGTGAGTCCAGAAGTGTGATTATTTTGAACTTCTGGGAACAAGAAGACATGACACTTGACAATCGGTTCTGTTGTGTTAGGCCTGTAAGGGATATCAACATCACTAGAAGGAAAATGTGTCAGGTGATCCAGTCATAGTATCACTTTGCTTTGAGCAGAGCACACACACAGACAGCTCTGAAGTCTTCAAGCTTGAGACCTGTGTAGAACTGTTCTCACGTGCCTAGTCTTCACAAATGAACCCACAATGTGTTTATCCAATCTCTTATGAGTGATGAATGTCTTGTGCAGTAAATAAACCCAAGGTATTATATCATTAGAATAATGCAGCAAGCTCCTGTTACCTGCAGTTGTGAACCATATTGTCCTGCACGACAGAGGGAAGCGTGTCAGTGAATGTGATGCAATGTGTTTGAGTGATATGGCTGTCTAGGATGAACAGTTGGCAGACAGTGCAAGCTGTGAGAGGTGTGAAACCTGCTGCAGTATGTGAGGGTGAAGTGAAGCTCTGAATGTGAGATATGAATTGTGATTTCGAGAGACGGTTGGTAGGCGAGTGACGGGGGGTGTTGAATTGCGCAGTGTGTGAGTCAAGTGGTTCAGTTGTAAGATGTGGCAGTGAAGGATAAATTCACTGACTTGACCACACAAAAATGTCTTCCTACATTTCAACCTCAGGGCCAGACTGACCATTGACAATGATGGCTATCTGGTTCCATTGCCTTCTCAATCTTAGTCTGGAGGCCTACCAGGCCTCCTGTGGATAAGGGACATCATCTCCCCCTACCTACATCATACACTGAGGCCTTCAGAGCTGCATCAGAGAAATCTGGCACATGTTCCCTGTGTTCAGCACCACACATTCTTTTTTGCAGGTCAGATACTCCTCCAGCACCTGCTCTAGCCAGAATGTACCTGCCCTTTCTGAGGTGCAGGCTTATTCTATATAATGGAGGTTAGTTTTAAATAGAGGTTGAGCCCTCTGCTGAGCCATGCAGCCAGTTAACGGAGCTTTTATCAATAGGCTAATTGCTATCAGTAAAATTAACAGACAGCACAAAGGTTGGGTGCTATCTGCATCAGACGTATGCGCACAGATTAGTCCTGCATCATAATCCCCACATATTTTTTCAGGGGCTATTTAATTTTGCATTCTCAGTACTTTTAGTCAATGTGAAAGTGAGATGCAAGTGAGAGTGAAAACATTGAACATGTTTGTGGGGCCAAGAGTAGATCATACAAACAAGGATCTTAAATAGGAGGAACAGATAAGAAGTGAGGCAGTAGTTGGATAGTTGGGGCAGCACAGTTGCACATTGGTTTGGGGTGGCACAGTGGTTTGGGGTGGCACGGTGACACAGTGGTTAGCATTGCTGCCTCACAGTGCCAGGGACCAAGTTCGATTCTGGCCTTGGTGACTGTGTGGGGTTTACACGTACCCACCCCCATCTGCATGGATTTCCTCCAGGTGCTCCAGTTACCTTCTACACCAAAGATGTGCAGATTAGGTGGATTGGCCATGGTAACTTGCCTCTTAGTGTCCCAAGACGTGCAGATTAGGTGGGTTAGCTACAGTAAATATGAGGGGTTACGGGAATAGGGCAGATGGGTGGGCCTGGGTAAGATGATCTTTCGGAGAGTTGGTGCAGACTTGATGGGCTAAATGGCCTCTTTCTGCACTGTACGGATTCTATGGATAGGATAAAGACAGTGAGTGTTGTCTTTTTCAGAAAAGGGATAATGACAAGAAATTTCATGACATTTGGTGAAGATAATGTTATCTGAGAAAAAGGGAGAGATTCCCACTGTTAGTTTACTGTAGATGAGCTGGGAACATGGACCTGAGGGGAAATGAGTTGAAGAGGAACATATCAGACGAGAGACAATTGGACAGTCGAGAAGACTCTGGCAAGGAAGCCGTTGAGTTACTTTGTTGCAATAGCATAGGGTAAAATACAAGTCTTTGATGTGGACAAGTAAATGTGGCTGGTGGAGGAGATGAGTCTTGTCAATGTTCATGTACATGGAGATGCAGGTACTTGATGTGAAGGCAAGAAAGAGGATGTGAATGGGTGTGGGTAGGTAAGCTAATGTTCTGTATGAAGTTAATTGAGGGCAGGAAGATGGAGAATTCAAAAATGCAAATGAATTTAGATAATAGTCACTGATGAGGCCATTTAAGTCATAATTATATTGTTAGAAAGTTGTACAATATTAGAGACTTCCTTAATTAATGATGGCACCAACACATGTACAAATAAAAGGGAAAAACTATAAACTAAGTTTTTTTTGTTACAAATACTGACTGATTTATTATTTTTTCTATTATTTTCTGATTTTGTAAATTGTTTCTTTTGGATTTTTAATTGGAATACTTTTGACCCATTTCTGTGGGTTCAGGTTAAAGCTCCAAAAGAACAAGGTGAGGTCGGGACACAAATTTACCACGGGACATTGCTAGATTACTTGAGTGGGCAAAACAGTGGAAAAGGAATTGCAATGTAGGCAAGTACAAGGTCGTCCATTATGGACCAAATAAAGATTGATCTAAGAATGTTTTAAATGCTGGAATGCTAGGAACAGTGGAAGTTCAGAGAGATTTAAAGGCTCAGATCACTAAAATGTCGTAGACTCATAGAAATAAATAATCAAAATGTCTAATGGAATGAGACTTTTTATGTAGAGGGTAAAATATAAGGAGGAGTAAGTTTTGCTATAATCATACAACATCTTGGATACGACATAGCCTTGGAGCACTGTGCAATGTTTTGGCATTGCACTTTAGAAAGGATATACTGGCCTTGGAAGCAGATTCACCAGCAAGTTGCCAGGTCTCCAAGGGCAATTAGGGATGGGCAATGATTGCTGGCCTCATCAGCAAAGCCTACACCCTGTGAATTAATTAAAAAAGGATTAAGTTATGAAGAGAGTTTACTTAAATTAATGTTGGACTCAATAGTATATAAAAGGCTATGAATTGATTGAGGTACTTTTTAATTTAGGTATTTGGGATTTCAAAAGGAATTGTCAGGGCTGCTGGAGAGATTTTTCACTGACAAGATGCCTAAAGCAAGGTAGGAAACACTTATTCAAGGGCGAACATTCTCTAATTTAAAAACAAAAGTTGAGGGTTCAATCCATCGGGACGCTGACATTTCAAATTTGTGGTCTATAGATTTTTGCCAACCTTGGAGCCCGAGGGATATGGGAATAAGACAGAGGAGTGGAATTAGGAAACAGAGCAGATGTGACTTCAGTGAATGGCAGAACAGAATTGAGGGGCTGAATGGTCTTCTCCTGTTCTGATGTTCCTACAAGTGGGTGTGAAAACTCACATGACCTGTGGAAATATTTACGTCAAGTTTTATAATAAAACCACTTTAAGGACGGTACATGCTTATTAATGACCAACAGATGGGGAAGGTTCTTGGACCTTTTACCCCCGTGTTCCAACAGTTATTCTATTGCTTTCCTTTACAATACCTATCTGCTCCTTAAAATAGCCCAACATCCTGTCTTCAGCCAATGATGCTGAAAGCCTCTTCCAGTTTTTAAATCACCCTTTATGTAATTAAACTGTGGTAGTGTAGCCCCTTTAAAGGATGGGTTTCATGGGTCATGGGACCCTCCTGGAGCATATCAGGAGGGAGTGTGCAAACTGGCACCTAACGGCTGTTAACATAAGAACATAAGAACTAGAAGCAGGAGTAGGCCATCTGGCCCCTTGAGCTTGCTCCACCATTCAATAAGATCATGGCTGATCTTTTCATGGACGCGGCTCCACTTACCCACCCACTCATCAAAACCCTTAATTTGTTTACTGTTCAAATATTTTTCTATCCTTGCCTTAAAAACATTCAATGAGGTAGCCTCAACTGCTTCACTGGGCAGGAAATTCCACAGATTCACAACCCTTTGTGTGAAGAAGTTCCTCCTGGTAGGATGGAACCTCCAGTACGAGACTGGGAGTCAATGGAACAAATCTGTCCCTGCATTGAGCCTGTTGGTATATAGTTTTATTTTTCCTTCAATAAATCACTGTTCTGGTTCAAGGCTTCCTAGTTGTGATACTTCACGCTTTAACAGAAAAACTGCAGGATTTTTGTACTAACCTTGTGCTTTGATCAACCCTGTATCTGTCATCTCCTGTCCTGTTGTTCCAGCATGTTTGATAGTGTTATTCAAGCTTTACTTTATCCATTTTTTAATAATACTCTGTTGCACGACTTCTGAGATTTACATTTCTAAGGCTGCAGACGGCTTATCGAACCATTTCTGATAAATCAATGGTTTTCAACTTGGGGGTCCATGGCCCCCCTCAAGTGTCCATGAGAATGTTTC